>NW_015165327.1:169167-194528 GCF_001447785.1 Gekko japonicus
GGGAAAGAGGGACCAAAAGCAGTAACTTAGATGATGTCTCCACCCTGTGAAGAATTATGAATCACATCACATTTGCTCAGCTCCTTGAGCACATCAGTCTGCATTATACTGAACAAAACCATAGGACTATCTGGTTCAGTGCTATCTACTTGAACTGGCAGCACCAGCTCCCCAGGGTCTCAGACAAAGAAACATCTTTTCCAACACCTGGTATCTGTGATTCTCTGATAGAGAATCTGGCAGTGACTGAACCTGGAACCTGCAGGATACCAATCATGTACCCTGCCACCCAAACCATGCCCCTCCCCTAAATGTAGCCTAATCCAGTAGGATTAGATTAATTCTCTCTCAGTCTGAGTTTCACACTGAGGTGTCCTGTACACGTTTTCTATGTAGGGGCACTGTGAAAAATTTCCAATTTTTAAAAATGTAATGTAACACAAAACATATTAAACATTCCCAAGGTTCACAATGAGCTCCTTGTAGTCACTACCCAAACTGGAAGCCTGGTTCTTATAACAGCAACATACCTTGAGAAAGTGTGCATGCTTCCTAAGTATGCATAATGTTTCCTCGACTGTGGCCATTGAGCTCAATCTGTTCTAAGAGTGTAAGATCCAAAGTTATTTTTCCCCAAACGACTTTCCTGTTCATTTCTATGGGAAAGGTAGCCCTTAACATAACTAGGGCTGTTACAATGCCTTCCAGTTTGGCTCAATTTCTATTCAGCAGCCACAAGCAAGGAGCTGATTGTTTTGTGGGCTGTTCATAAGCAGGTCAAGTTTGTTCAGTGGATTACTTCATGACAATATACAGAGTCAGACAGAACAATACAGTGTGATCAGCATCATTTCATGCATGCATGTTCTAGCAAAGCTTGATGGAAGAACTGTATTTCTCCTCCTACCAAAGACATGTTGTAGTGTACCAGTCAGTTTTATAAAGAGTGAGCAAAGCAGGCATCCCACCCCTAAACCAGTAAATAAATAAATGCTGGGTTTAAAAAGAAATAAATCTTACTCTTCAAAGTTCATCTAAATCCATAGATTTAGGCCACATTAATGTTTGCCCATCTTTTTGGATCATCAGCATTTAAAGTATGTGTGCTTTTACAAAGGGATGTACTAAAAGGAAGGACAGGATTGCCCACTGGAAACAATGAGAGACTTGAAGGCCCATTGGAAGTAATGGGAGCCAAGAATGCCAATTGACTTGCATGGGCTCCACTGAAATACATTGCAGCACAAAAAAAAGTTGCAACGAAAATGCAGAATGGTTTTTCCATTAAGGTATTTGGGCTCAGATAGGCTACTCAGGGATTGAAATGACAGCCCCCAGAGTGGAAAGACAATCCCTAGGAATAGAATCTCTGCTTTGGGACTAAAATGACAGACCCCAGAGCCAGAGTATATTTGGGCCCAGAGACCCTAATGGAATCTCCAGTCCACATTTTCTTTGCAACTCTACTTGTACTGCAATGTATTTCAATGGAGCAGCCCATACAAGTCAATTGGCATTCTTGCCTCCCATTTTTTTCCAATGGGCCTTCAAGTCTCTCCCATTGTTTCCAATAGGCAATCCTGTCCTTCTTTTTAGTACACATACACACACACACACACTTTTTAAAAGTTTCTTTTAGTTGCTAGCTATTTTAAAATTAAAAATTAATTGTGCACAAGTTCCCCCAAACATGAAAACTCGCTTTTGCTGCTACTCACACCACACCAGCCAACGATAAAGAAATAACACAAGGAGCGTTCCTGATCGGGAATGAGTCCCTGTGGGGGCGGAGCCAAGCCAGCCTTTTGCAACAGCCGATGGGTGAGACCCAGCATTCCAATGGGAAGCTAATGAATGACTGACTGAATTAGTGAATGAATGACGGAGTTTCTCTTGGGACTTCTGCACGTGGCTGCTAGCTCCTTTCCCGCTTGCTTCTCCGTTCCGCTTTCCCCCCCCATCCTGCGGTAGCCACAAGAAGTTCATTTGGCCGTTCTCCGAAGAAGCTGAGGAAGTAACCTGCCTTGTTGAACTAGGTACCAGGGGCACGCTGCAAGGGAGCGCCTGGACCTTCCCAAATCCCCGCCCCTGCCTCCATCGACAGCTGAGCAGGCTGCACTGTGGAGAGGGCACTGAGACTTCCCCCCCACCTCCCCACCTCCATTAACTGCCGTGGCTGGCCCTTGCCTGGGCCTTCCCCCCAAAAAACCCCGCCTCCATCGACAGCTGAGTGGGCTGCGCTGCGGAGAGGGCGCCGGGGCTTCCCACCCATCTCCATCGACTACCGTCGACTACCGTGGCTGGTCCATGCCTGGCTCTTTCCAACCCCACCGCCTCCATCGACTGCCGAGCAGGCCGCGCAGTGGGAAGGGCACCAGGGCTTCCCACCCACCCCCTGCCTCCATCGACAGCCGAGCAGGCCACGCTATGGAGAGGGCACCGGGACTTCCCACCACCACCACCCCGCTTCCATTGATGGCCTAGGTGGCCAGGGGAGAAGGAGGGTGCCCAGGGCCAGCCGGCCAGCCTGCCTGCCTACCTGCCCACTCACCCACCTCCCTCCCCCGACAGTTACCCAGCTTGCCAGAGGAACAGTCCTGGAGACCGGGCAGCAAGGCGCGGCAGCAACAGAGCAGGAGCGAGTGCACATGCTGTACACGCTTGTTGCCGCCATGCAGCCACTTCTTCTTCTACCCGGGGCTGGGGGGCGGGGCAGGCTCGGGAGCCAGCCAGAACTGCGTTCCAGTGTGTTCCTGCCCCAAAATAGCCCTGGTTATGGGACTAAAACAGAGTCACAGGTGGATGACTCGTGCTGGGAGATGGATGGGAGGAGTGCCACCCTATTAATTCTTCCACACATTTTGGCAGCTTTTGATACAATCGGTTATGGTATCCTTCTGCACCAAGGTGGTCCCTCAGGTATGCAGGTCCCTGGCCATATAGGATGGCACTGGGGGACTGCTGTTACCCCTTGGCCTCTGGTCTACAGGGTCCCACAAGGTTCCATCTTGTCCTTCATACTTTTCGACATCTACATAAAGCCACTGTGAGAGGTCATCCAGAGATTTGGGCTTAGTTGCCACCAGTATGCGGATGACAGTCAGCTCTATCTTACATTTCCAACAGATCCCAGGGAGGCTATGGAAACTGTGAACAAGTGCCTGGAGGAAGTTTTGGAGGAGATGAAGGCTAACAACATGAAATATAATCTGCAGATATCTAAATCTGTGGGTCAGGACCACATCAATACTAAACAGATTTTCCTGCAAACTTGGGAATACCCAGGTTTGCAGAAAAAAATAAACATCTTTAAGAAATGCATTAGGGGGTTAAATTACCCTCCAAATAAAAAAGCATAGCAGACAATGCACTTATGTTTTCTTTTTTCTTCACAGCTGGTGACAGACACTGGGAGCCACTCCAGACCCATCTGTGGCAGCACCAGACACTGGGAGCTGCTCCAGGCCTGGCCACGGTAGATGCCTCTCTGGACCCGGAGCAGCTCCTAGACACCACTGTGACTGGACCTAGAGGCCTAAAGCCATGACTGGCTCAGTGACAGGGGAGCTGCTCCAGACCTAGAGCATCTTCCAGACACTGCAAATGCTGCTGGTGGTAAGGTAAGCAGGGAGGAAAAAGAGACATGGGGGAATATTGATAAGCAGGGGAGAGAGAAGAAAGGTGGATTGTCAGAAAAGTGGAGGGGGTAGAGAAATACAGAGGTTGACAGAGATGGGGAGGGGGAGATTGACAGAGAAGGGGTGGGGGGAAGAGATAAGAGGGTGGGTTTTCAGATAATAATTAGGGGTGTGCACAAAAAAAAATCAGTGTCTTCCTGGTTCAGGCAAATCAAACCTGAAAAATATCAGTATATACTGATATTCCCAAATCCCAATATTGGTATTATATTGGGGTTTGGAAAAAAAATGGGTATTGTCGAATATATTCAGCACCGTTATATCCTATGGGGAAAGTCCTCATAGGGTGCGTTCAGACGGGCCATTTGATCTGGTGTCATCATGCTTCAGAAATGGATTTTATATGCACAATCACACAGTCAACATCTGCCTCCTGTCTCAAGCCATTGGTTTCCGGCTCAAAACCATTTTACCCGGAGTATTTTGTTACCAGGTCCCAAAGTGGTGTTTTCTTAGCTCTCCCGTTTAAAGCCGCATTTTCCCCCTGTGTGATTGCTCCTCTGGTGTCAAGCCACTTCCGGTTTAAACAGCTTCCCTGCCCGAAAGCTGCCCAAGGCTTCCGCTTTTTGCCCACCATTTTTTAATGCGTTGGCAGTGTGCGCATAGGCGGAGCTCCGCTACCGTGTTTAGAAAACTGACATTTAAATGGTCACTTGTTTTAGAGTTTAGATGAGTTCGGAATCTCACGGAAGCCCTTTTCAGGTCAAACTTTTAAAGGGAAATCTTTTGTTGGAGGGGTTGGATTGATTCACCCTAGTTGTTCTGTGCATGCACCATGATAGTCCCCCCCATTCTACAAAGGGGCGCCCATGCACATGTGCAAACTGAGAAAAAAAATTAAAAACTGCCGACGCACAGTCCTGCACATCGGTAGTATAGACACCGGGGAGTGACATGACTGTGTGGTGAGGCGGGATAAGGGAGGTAAGTGTGATGGCAATTATCCAGATAAAATATAATCTGGTTCAAACCGGAGCAGTTTAACCTGCTCTCAGCATGCCGTCTGACCGCACCCATAGAGTATAATGAAACTAAAGTGTTTCCTTCCCCAGGCACTACCTCTGGTCAGTTTCACTCTCCTGGGGAACAGCTGGGGAGTGAAATTGACCAGTGGAAGCAGCTGGGCCTGAGGAAGGGAAGACTGGAGGGTAGGCATGTTTAAATGCTCCCCTCCCTTCCCCAGCCTGCCTACCTCCTGAGATCAGCCATGATGTAGTATTATGAAAATATATATTTAAACTGCTGTTTTGCAGTGAATAGTATTTCTTCAACAAATAATCAAGATGTACGCACACACACAATGGATATATTCCCATTTCACATGACCGCTTTATTTCCGTGTGCTGCATGAATAACATTAAACATCACTGAAATGAGAGGAAAAACAATATAAACTAATAACCATCTTATCTTGTGACTAAAGATAGTATGAAAAGGCCATAAAGCCTGCCACAAAGCCTGCCACAAAGTTGCCACAAAGTTAAAATACTTACACAATACTCATCTGTGAACTTAACACTCAACATTCTTTATTGTCTGCATCCTTCCCGTGAGCTCTCTGTTGTTTCTACATACCTCCTGAGATCGGCCTCCCCAGGCTTCAGGCGGCTGCGGGGCTCCTGGGGAACCCAAAGGGAAGGCAGTTTAAACTATATTCCCTCCCAGGATCAGCTTCCCTACATGTCTTGCAGCTGCGGGGCTCCCCAGGTGTCCCAAGGCTGCGGAACTCCCAGGGAAGCCAAAGAGAAGGCAGTTTAAACTGCCTTCCCTCCCAGGATTGGCTTCCCCAAGCATCCTGTGGCTGCAAGGGAACACCTCCACTGGGCCAGCTCCACTGTAAGGCTGGATGCCTTTCCAGCCATAAAAATGGTCAGTTTTATTTCCCTCCACTTCCAAGTGGAGCCGCCTTTCTTTCCCAACAGCTGACTGGCGGCTCCAGGCTGTTTGGTTTAACTGACACCTTGTATTCAGTATAGCAGAATTAACCCAAATAAAAGCCAGATAATATCAATTTTTTCGGGTTCAGCCAAATACAGATCTCTGATAGCTGAATAGCTTATTTATTCGGTTTGGCTATTGCTGAATGCATACCCCTAATAATAATGTTGGGAGGAAGATACAGGGAAAGTTATGTGCCCCCCCCCCCCAAGTCCTTGAGGTTTCTTTACCATGCAAGTCAGCCTGGCCCAGCACTCACAACTGTGGTATAGTTTTACTAGAATGAATCTGCTAGAGAGGTGAGAGGGAAAGCTGAAGACAGGGGGGAGAAGGTAGGTGGAATGTTGGGTGTAAATGAGAGAAGGAAGCAGGAATAGAGGAGAGGTTATGGGGGCTTTCAGGGAAGGGAAAGAAGGAATAGTGGAGGAGGGGAAATTAGATGACCCGCCCCCCGCCCCACAGGTCCTTGCAGGTTCCCGCTTGTAGTATTTCTACTATAGTAAAGGTTATATTAGTATTTTACTCATTTGTTCCTCATTCCTCTCTAAAGTGAGATGATTCCCATGACTGGAATGTAGCAGTGAATGGATATGAGTTGTTCAAGAAAAACTGAAAGGGTCAAAGAAGAGGTGGAGTGGCACTGTATGTTAAGAGAGAGTTTAAAATATACTGGAGGAATAGTGTAACAGCCGAGTGGAAAGTATATGGGTGAGGATAAGGGAAGGAAGGACAAACAGTATTGTGGTTGGAGTCTGCTACAGACCTCCTGACCATGAGGAAGAGGTGGAAGCTGCCCTCCTTGAACAGCTTGACAGGGTATCCATACAACATGACCTGGTAGTTATGGGTAACTTCAATTTCCCTGATGTCTGCTGGTAGACAAACTCTGCAAGGCATCCACAATCAGGCATGTTCCTGACCTGTTTGGCCGACAGCTTCCTTCACGAAATGATGGAGGAAGCTACGAGGGGCTCAGCCATACTCGACTTAATATTAACCAACAGGCAAGAGATGGTAGATGGGGTGAAGTTGGTGGGGACCATAGGGGGAAATGACCATGTCCTGCTAGAATTCCTTTTGCTATGGGGGACCAAGGAAGTTCGTAGCCACACGTGTATGTTAGATTTCAGTAGGGCAGACTTTACTAAACTCAGAGGCATGATGAGAATCATTCAATGGGCAAGACTGCTGGAATGAAAGAAGCAAGTGAAGGATGGGCTCTCCTAAAACAAGAGCTCTTCCATGCTCAAGCAGGCTCAAGTATTACAACAAGGAAGAAACATGGTAGGAGATCCAAGTAGCCAATGTGGATGAACAGAGAATGGTGTGATGTGCTAAGCGAGAAAAATGTGAGAAAAAGGAAATGTTCAAGAAATGGAGGCAAGGACGTACCACTAAAGAAGAGTTTCTGCAGGTTGCTAAGCACTGTAGATCAGCCAGAGAGACTTACTACAACAAGAAACTCTTCTTCAGATATGTGAGGAGCAAATGCAAGATAAAAGAGGCGATGGGCCCACTGTTGGCTGAAAATCGAGAAACTCTGACAAAGGATAGAGAGAAAGCAGAAAGGCTCAATTCCTATTTTGCCTCAGTTTTTTCCCTGAAGAAGAGAACAGGCTCATCTAGAGATAGTAATAGGCAAGGTATGGTGTCCAGGCTGCTGATTGAAATGGACAGAGAGACAGTTGAGAAGCCCCTAGCTCAGGGGTCATTTAGGGGGGGACACGGGGGGACGCCATCCCCCCGGGTGAGGTGCGGGAGGGCGGGGCCTGGAGCTCCCTGCTGGTGCCCGCTGGAGGTCGCCGCCGGCTGTGAGGAGGACACACTTCCGGTGATGTCAGGGGGTGTGGCATATGCTAATGAGTTATGCTAATGAGTCCCCCTAGCTCTTTTTCTACGAAATGACCCCTGCCCTAGCTGCATTCAAGTACACATCCCCCAGGCCAGATGGTATGCACCCATGACTGCTCAAAGAACTTTCTAGAGAGCTTGCAGAGCCTTTTTTTTTTTTAATTAAAATTTTTATAAACAAATTACAAAACACAGAAGTGAAGAAATTTGAGCAGCAAGATATAACATTGTGGATATAAGGTGAGTATGAGCATATGCATACATATTGGTGACAAGGTATTATAGTTCAATTATAAAGCATTAACTTGTATTTTGCTTCAGAGCAGAGCCTTTGTTCATCATCTTCAAGACCTTTTGGAGGACGGGATACTTACCACAAAAAAAAAAAGAGGAGGGATGACCCAGGAAACTACAGGCTAGTCAGTCTGACCTCTGTCCCAGGGAAGATACTGAAGCAGATTTTAAAGGGATCAATCTGTGAGCATCTGGGGGAGTCAGTATGAATTTGTCTCCAACAGGTCCTGCCAGACCAACTTCATTTTTTTCTTTGATGAGCTTATTGGTTCAAGGGACTGCTGTTTATGTTGTTTACCTGGATTTCAGTAAAGCTTTTGACACGGTTCCCCATGATATTCTGATGGGTAAACTAGAGGGCGGTGGACTGGACTCCAGGATAACTAGGTGGATAGGGAACTGCTTGGAGAACTGCCCTCAAAGATTAGTCATCAATGGCATTTCATCTGAATGGAGGGAGGTGTCCAGTGGGGTGCCACAGAGCTTGGTTCTGGGTCCAGTACTTTTCAATATTTTTATAAATAACCTGGATGATGGTGTGGAGGAGCTACTCATTAAATTTGTGGATGAGCAGTGAACACCAAAAGATAAAGATAGAATTCAACAAGAAAAGTGGGCGGATGTGAACAAGATCCAATTTAACAAGGATAAGTGCTGAGTTCTACATCTGGGTAACAAAAATGAGGAACACGCATACTAGATGGGGGGGTGCATTTCTGGGTAGCAGTGTGTGTGAACAAGATCTTGGGGTACAGGTAGACCATAACTTAAATATGAGCAGTCAGCGTGATGCACTGACAAAAAAGGCTAATGCGATCTTGGGGTGTATCAACAGAGAAATAACATCCAAATTGCAAGAGGTCATAGTCCCACTGTACATGGCATTGGTCAGGCGACAACTGAGTATTATGTGTAGTTTTGGAGGTCTCACATCAGAAAGGATGTGGACAGTGCCCTGACCTAGATAGCCCAGGTAAGCCCAGTCTTGTCAGATCTCGGAAGCTAAGCAGGGCCGACTCTGGCAATTAATTGGATGGGAGACCTCATAAGAACATAAGAACATAAGAGACGCCAATGTTGGATCAGGCCAAAGGCCCATCCAGTCCAACACTCTGTGTCACACAGTGGCCAGAAATACCAGGTGCCCTCAGGAGGTCCAGCAGTGGGGCCAGGACCTCCTGGAAATACCAGAGGCAGGAGGCAGGAGGCAGGGGCAGGCTTTATTCAGCCACCTCTCTGAATATCCTCCAATCCCCAAGTGGGGGTCAGTCACCAGAGGTCACCATTTATTTATTTGGCTTATATCCTGCCCTCCCCACATTGTAGGCTCAGGGCGGGTTCCAACATAGGTGGATTCCATGACTTCCAGGTGTACACACACTTACACGCACACACACATACATCCACATGTTAAAAAAACCAAAAAAATTCCTCCAAAAAAGGATATGGACAGAATGGAGTGGGTGCAGAGGATAGCAACGAGGGTGATCAGGGGCCTGGAGACGAAGCCCTATGAGGAAAGGCTGAGGGACGTGGGAATGTTCAGGCTGAAGAATAGGAGGTTGAGGGGGGACATAATTGCTCTCTACAAGTATTTGAAGGACTGTCACTTAGAGTTGGGCAGGGAGCTGTTCCTGATGGCAGCAGAGAATAGGACTCACAATAATGGGTTTAAATTAAGGGAGGGAATGTACTGGCTGTATCTTAGGAAATTCAACAGCGGAATCAGCTACCTAGGGAGGTGGTGAGCTCCCCCTCACTGGCAGTCTTTAAGCAGTGGCTGGACAAACACTTTTCAGAGATGCTCTAGGCTGATCCTGCATTGAGAAGATGGTTAGACTAGATGGCCTGTATGGCTCCTTCCAACTCTATGATTCTATGATCCTATTCTGAGTCTCTGGATTCCCTGTTTGTCATGGTTAGCTGTTTTGCTCTGACTCTGGCCTGGAGAAGCATCATCCATGATTTTAGTCAATAACAGCAAATGTATCGCTAGTGGCTATATCCATAACACTGGCTTTCAAACCTAGAGAATAAGAGACTAGGGGAATGAAGGCCGAGACACTAATGACTTTCTTCGACTTCCTCTGTTTCAGGAGCTAGTCACTGGAATGCCAATATTTGTGACCAAACAAAACAATATAGCATTTCCAGGGCTGCTGCTGCATTTTACTGATGGAATTCCCTCAGTTTACAAATGCCAGTGTAGGGGGAGGAGGGGCTCCTGCCTCCCTCCTGCACCACTTTCAAGAGCCCAAATCCCAGAGCGTTTGGGCTCTTGAAAACTGGTGGGAGAGACAGGAGTCCTTGCTCTGCCCATGCCATGGGCCTGAGCAAGATCAGGCTCCCAAAGCATTTGAAAGCTGAGAGGAATCCACTAATAAAATGGCAGCAGCAATCCCAGGGCACCCCTGGGGACTTCTTACTGTCTAATTTGACCATCACACAATGGGACAGCCAGGATTCTCCATTCTGAGCATCTTTGGTACAAATAGACAGTGTTTTGTTGCTCCTACAGGTATGTGCTTGTGCTCCTATAGGAAGCTTCCTTAGCAGGTTTCTTTTGAGATTGCTCAGTGGAATCTGAAGAGAACTTCCTATAGTAGTTTGTGTGGGAGGGGTACGTTTCAGCCCTGTTTGTGAACACTACAGCACCTCCTGTATCAGCCTCTTTAACCATAGAGTTTCTGAGGCTATAGCTAACATTCTGATCTATCTGGCTGTAATTATCTGTCAAGTGACACTGCTTGTCCATAATTTCAGTCCAGGTCCATGGCTGACCAATCCACCCCTTTCAGTTCCAAAAGTATCCCCAATGGGCTATAGAAATGTTTACCATGGCTTGAATTCACATCACCCTGATTAGGGAAAAGCTGCTTAAGTGTAGCCTACTGAGCCCCCCAAATTCTGCTTCTGGGGGCAAAGTGGACTCTCCAGTGGGAGGGAGAATTCAGCAAAAATCATGATCCATAGATTCACAAATGGAAGTGTCATCATGATACCAATGGAATGTAACCTTTGTACTCTGTACTCAAACAGAGCTCATGAAATATTTTTAACACATTCTTTAGCACATTCTTCTGCATTTGACCCAGCCTTCCTCGGGAGGTGGTGGGCTTCCCTTTTTGGATGCTTTCAAACACAGGCTAGATGGCCACTGGACTGCAATATTGATTCTGTGAACTTAGGCTGATCATGAGAGGGAGGGCAGGGAGGGTTGCATCAGTTCTTAGTTCTTGTGGCCCTTTCTTACATGCCCAAGGAAATGCTAATCACCACTTTGGGGTCAAGAAGCAATTTTTCTCCAGGCCAATTTGACTGGAGATCCTGGAAGTTTTTTGTCATCTTCTGGGCATGGAACTGTGGCCACTGGGGGTGTGGGAGGATTTATGAATTTCCTGCATTGTGCAGGAGGTTGGACTAGATTACTCTGGAGTTCCCTTCCAACTCTATGATTCTATGACACTTCCTATCCAAAAAAACAAAGCATTATTCAGATTTCAAAAGAATATATATGCAAGAATAAGTAGACAGGAACTGTCTAAATTTCTGCTAAATGTTGTGCTTGAAATTAGTTGATATCCACCACAGTTCCAGGTTTGCCTTCCTGGATGAATCTGTTTTGTTTTGTTTTGTGTTTGTTTGTTTTAAAAAAAAAACCTTGAAGAACTGTACTGCTCAGTACAGAGAGATAACCAAGTGGGAATAAGGACCTTTCATCTTAATTCTGTGACAAAAAGGTTTAGTGGTGCCTTTTAATTGTTCACTTTAGCAAACAGTGCCATCTATTGAAGAGAAAAGTCATTCAATTTCCAGAATACTAACTCTAGTCTTACTAGACTCTAGTGTGCACACATAAAACTTTCTGTGAAAAGAATTCATAGAATATTGACTCGATGCTGGTTCCTACTAACCCATACATGAGTTGATGACTGATGTTTTGAAGGGTAATTTGTTTTAAAATATTTATAAACCCACCTTTCTCCTGATGACTGTTGGGGAAATGAGGGATGCAGGAATCTTTTCATGCATTCCCATTTCCACTGTATTCATTTTGGGGAGGGAGAGAAGTTGGCTTATCAATTGCAGAGAGAGAGAGAGAGAGAGAGAGAGAGAGAGAGAGAGAGAGAGAGAGAGAGAGAGAGTAGATAAAAAAAAAATGTTTTTTTTCTCTGAGAGAGAGATGTTCTAAACCAAAGCTGAGTTTATTCTATTACACACTCTTAAGTCAGAAAACACTTTTGTAGCATTTCAGTATTCAACAAAGAATATCTCAACACTGCCCCAAGACATAAATAGTGCACTTGTAATTCTATAAAGGATATCCTTAGTTGCTCTGCCAAGACCCATAACTGAGGGTGGGTGGCCAGAACAACAAGGAACAAAACTAAATTCAGACATTATGTAGTCTTTTCCACTCATAGAAGCTAATGTAACTGTCAGCCAAGTCTTTGATGAGCATTTGACATACATCTGACCTATACGACAAAGTCAGCCCTTTCTCTCCATCTCTGGGGTCAGGAAGGTCAAGGAAAGTCAGGGTGACTCAGAGAGTCAAGGAAGCTAGTTACAGATACCCTCTCTATTTAGAATTTTATAGCGACTCCTGACTTCTACAATGTATAAGCATTCCCAGAAGGCAAAAGCCATGTGAGGAGAAAATCATGTACAGGTTATCTGTACCCAAAGGCCACAGCACTTAGCAGAGTCCTGAAGCGTTCTGGGAAACAGAACCAAAGATTTTACTATAGAGGCTAATTACTATAGAAATTAAAGTCACATAGGTTTAACAGAGGGCTGAGGCTCACTCCAGGCCCTAATTCCGTGACAATGACTCAGGACCTAAGAATGCATGGATAAGTAATCCCAGATTTAACACTATTGACTGACTGGGTTTTTAAAATCATCTCCAGTACAATGATTTTCCAGAGGGACACATTCAGCTACAAGTGTTCAAGTACTGAGAGATCAAGTGATGTACAACCCTCACTCATTAAAGGGATTGAATCAGGACAGTTAGGGTACTAAAATCAGTTTTCCTTTAAGCCCAGTCATCCACCAGTTTGAATATGGAGTCGGTGTTATGGGTGTAGTCCTTCAGTGGTTTCACTGTTTTCTGTCTGATTGGACACAAAGTGTCTCCATTGGAGGTGCAGAATCAACTGGGTGGAATTTGTCTTGTGCCACAAGGTTCTGCTCTCTCATTCATGCTCTATACAATATATATGGAGGTCAATGAATGAGATTTTCCGGAGCTTTGTAGTTGGGTGTCATCAATATGCAGATGACACCCAGCTCTGTATTTCATTAACCAAGCCTCCAAATGTGTCTGTCTTGGTTCTGAACATGTGCTTTGAGGCTGTGGTCAGGTGGCTAAGGCAGAACAAACTTAAGCTCAATCCAGACAAGACAGAAGTAATGATGGTCAGGAATTCAAGAGGGACTGAATCCACTTGTCCTAGATGGAGTGAAGTTGGCTTCTTCAGAGGAGGTTAAGATCTTGGGGGTGTTCATGGATGCTGCCTTGCTGTTTGGAAAGCAGGCAGAGTATACATGTTTTAATAAATAATAAATAAATAAGTCCAGGACATCTGTCTGATCAGAAAAATCTGAAAATAGTATATTTGAAACTCTACAACTTGAAATCCGAGACATGGATTGCCACAGCCTGGACTGTACCACTGAGTTCACCAAAGAATGGAACTGAGTGCTGCATTATGGGAGTCATGAACCAGCCTTTGATTTGGGAAGACAGAATTTGCAATGACAGCTAATAAAGCTTCTTGTCCCGTATTCTGATTTACACTATACAAATAATTTTAGAGCTTAACACTTCTACTTTCACATGATTTAACAATCCCCATACTAGGAAGAAGAGATCCCCAGAGGCAACCCCATACTAGGAAGAAGAGATCCCCAGAGGCAACCTGCATTTCACAAGGGTTTTCTAAAAATATTATATATTCCTGCACACTTCTAAGAAGGATGTGCATCAAGGATGCCAAGCCATTGTCTCACACCGGAAGGAGCTTTCATGTTGCAGCAAGGGGTGGAATGATATCCTGTGAGGCACGAAGGCACATCGGGGCAAAAACTCAGATGTAACATCAGCTATTCAGGTGATGCTCTGGAAGTCCCCAGAAACTCCATCATACTTATAGTGCACTTTTGGGGGGTTCTCAGAGTGTTACCTGATGTGTTGACATCACATTCAGGTTTGTGCTAGGATGTGACTTCATGTATCACAGGCTGTCATTTCCACCCTGTATAGTTCTCTCACCAGTCCAGGAAGCAAGGGTGGGAGGATGGACACAAACAGCAGAAGCCCACCTGCCATTAGCAGGTAAGTGACTTCTCTAGTGTGCACACATCTGACTAGGGAGGTAAGCAAGGCCATCTTGTACCTATGGCCTCCACGTTTATTAAATGTACACCTTAAAGAATATATCCATGCTAAAATATTGTTAGGGAATGACCATACAAATACAGATGCCTTTCATGATTTAAGCTGAGAATGTAATCCAAAAAGGCTAGTATAGCATTCTGCTGTAACCCATTAAGAACCTAGCTTTCAATTTCATGAAGACTTTTCCTTGAGAAAAATCAGACCTCCAAGGTACTTTAAAGACTTTGTAGCATGTGGTGCATAAAAGCGATATAAGGATCATTGCACTAGTAGATGAAATGTAGCTCCCTCTGGGAGGGAGTCCAGCACACTATATGACAGCTAGGCCTACTACACAATCTGTGAGGATTGAAAGAGGTGGGTAACTTTATCCACTTGTAGCCAGAGTGGAATAAAGGAAGGACACCATAGACTTTATTGTGCTGTAACTCACCTGTCAAGAGAATGCTGCCAGGGGAAATTGCAAATCATTAACAACTATTCTTTGCTTCCTGCTCTCTCTTCTCCAAAAATAGCTACTATCCAAGACACTACATCTATTGCTCACCACTTTGCTTTTACTGCAAGATATATGGAAGTCCTTTTATACTATCATTCAGTTTTGGTCCTCTCTCTCTCTCTCTCTCTCTCTCTCTCTCTCTTTTTACACAAGGGATCAGCAGTTGGCTTACTCTTTACACAAGGGATCATCAGGTGGAAACCACTGAGCAATTGCTGATATCTTGAAGTTCAGCATCTGGCTTCCCAGTGGCCAGTCAGGGGGTATCGCTTTCTCAGGAAAGGGGAGTTTTATTCTGTTGGTTTTAAACTGTAATGTTTTAATTGTGACTTGTATTCCTGTAACCCACAGGCGATTGTGGGGGGGTGAGGAAAGTGGAAAAGAATGTTGTTGATGCATTGATGTCACTACCAGTTAAAGACTGGAAGTGATGTCACCAATGCTGTAGGTTTTTGCCAGTCTCTATGGTAAAACCTTCCCTCTCCATCTTCTCCCAGTGAGGAACAATCAAAGTCTGAATTTGAAACAGAATTATGTACAAATGATGATCATGTTATTGCTAGAATGTATAACTTTTATTGAAATTTGAAACTGAAGAAGAACATGTTAAAGAATATATGGTAAAATGGGCTAAAAACTTTGGTCATGCCATATATATTGAACAATGGGAATATATGTGGACAAAGGGTTTGAAATTTACTTTAAACTCTAATCTTAAGGAGAACTTTTATAAGATGATGTACCATTGGTATATGTTGCCAGATAAATTGTCTAGAATTTAAATTATGTTGTAAATGTAATCATCATGAGGGGTCATTTTATCGTATGTGGTGGACTTGTAAGAAATCCATAAAATTCTGGACACATTAAGGGGAGAGCGGGATATAAATGAAACAAATAAATAAATAAAACAAATATTAATGCAGAAGATCTTAAAGACTAATATACAATTGAAACCAGAGTTGTTTTTGTTAGGACTAATGGACAATCAGCTGGAAAGAAGCCATGGCACTTTATTATTATATATGACTACAGCAGCAAGAATATTATATGCACAGAAATGAAAGTGTCTGATGATACCTTTAATAGAAGAATGGTTGGAGAAGATATTGAACCTTGCAGCAATGGCTAAACTTACTGTGTTGGTTAGGGAAAAGACAATTCATTAATTTATTATGGACTGGAAACCTGTTACAGACTTTTTTGCTGGAAAAAGATAATAATGACTTGATTATTTGTGGTTTTGATTGGTGCTTGGGGGGGGGGTCAACAGTGGGAGGGCTTCTAATGTCCTGGCCCCACTGCTGGACCTCCTGATGGCACTGGTATTTCTGGCCACTGTGTGACACAGAGTGTTGGACTGGATGGGCCTTTGGCCTGATCCAACATTGGCGTCTCTTATGTTCTTATGTTCTTAAGATATTAGGATACAAAAAGGAGAGTTTCATATATAGCAAGGAAAAGCTTTGTAATCAAACATATTTGTAGTAGAGAAAATCAGAAGTCTTTCTATTTTATGTATGTTTTTCTGGGGGGTTTCTTTTTCTCTTCTTTTATCAATAAAAACTAGAAAATCAAGAAACTGAGGAACAGAAGAAACAATACCTGGAAAATGGCCTCCATAGTGACCCTCTAGGGATTTTCCAACATGTCAATAGTTTTCCTTTAGAAATTAGGGGGAATTCTTAGTGTCAGCTGGAAGTGACATCATATACCCTCAAAAGCTCCTGGCATTTGCTGTGGCAGTACTAGCAACCCTACAAGGACAGAAACTGAATAAGATAAATCTAGAGGGATCCTGAGACCAAATTTGGACATCAGTGTGTGTTCCCCTAATGATAAGAATAGGATGTGAAGTTAGTTGTAATTTTCTTATGGATATATTCGATTGTGCAGCAGTTGTATCTCCAGGACTTCTGTTTTGTTGTTTGTTTTTGTTGAGGGGGGATTGTGCCATGTAGGGGACGGTATCCTATCTCTAATAGACTTCTTCCAGACACTGGAGGAAAAATCCTTATGCTGGGGGAAGGCTCCAACTGTTGCTTAATGGAATAGCAGAATGTGGGCCAAAATGTGTATGTATGTAAAGTGCCATCAAGTCACAGGAACTTATGGCAACCCCGTATGGTTTTTAAGGCAAGAGACTGGCAGAAGTGGTTTGCTATTGCCTTCCCCTGCATAGCAATCCGGAATTCCTTGGTGGTCTCCCGTCCAAATACTAACCTGGGCCAACCCTGCTTTGCTTCTGAAATCTGATGAGACTGGGCCATCCAAGACAAGGCATAGGCTGAATCCTCCCCCCCCCCAAAGTAAAAATTATACAGATGTGTATTTACAAAAAATGTTTGAAAAGCAGATTGCGATCAGTTTTTCCCCCTTCATTACTTTGTACCTCAAGTAGCTCAGGTGAAGCTGAAAGACAGTGATTTGCCATTGGTTTTCCCCATCTAGCCACCACATCATGCTGGTTGACCATTTGACAGCAAGCAGTCTCATATACATCACCAAACAGCCCTTGTCACCTCGACAATGCTTCAGTATTCCATTTGGAAATGCCTGCTTAAATTGCAACTGTGTTCTGGACTATATCATCAAAGCAGTTCTCTGTTAGTCTATAGTCAGTAAATTTAGTAGTTTATCACTAGATGGCAGCAAAAAACCACTTTCGATTTAAGTTGCAAGCAACTGAATAGTAGCAAGCTTGTTCTGTTTCAGTGTAGTGGCATAAGCAAATTACATTCTTGTTATTACTGTTTTCATGAGTTTAAGCACAGGTATTGCTGCCCTTTTCCTTATCCATGCCCAACAGGATCAAATCCTTGAGCTACTGTTTCCCATTATGCTTTCACTGTTGGCAGCAACCACTGGTTGAAAAGCAGGATATAAACTCAAATAATAAAGCAAAAGTAACTTGGTGCTTCATATTAGTAACCCCAACATGGCTTTCCACTAATGTATCAGAATAAAAGAACACTACACAATGATTTTCTTTTTTTCTTTTTTTTTAAATTAAACTCTCCTAAAAAGGAGAGAATGTTTGTTTTACAGTTACAGAAAGGGGGGAGTGTAATGTATTGAAACAATTACATGAATCACCTCATAGGACTCCTATGTTAAGCTTCGAGCCAGACCAGGGCTCCTCTGAGCGAACTTCCTATTGGTCGCTTCGTAACAGCGACCAATCAGAACGATACCATTCCCTAGGAGGGAAAAACTTCCATTGGTCCTTAACTAAGCAATCTCATTGGTTGTTAATTGTAAATAGGCGTGGCTACATTAGCCCGGTTATGTTTAAAAGGAGCATAAGCTCCCACTGTTTTCTGTTCTGGTTTCTTACTGAGTTTAGTGCTTGTTCGTTACTTCCAATAAAGCTGAATCACTTGCTGAATCACTCTACGAGTCCTTTGTTAGCGCGATCTAACAATTGGCGACGAGGATGGGATGTTAGAGCAGGTAGGCAGCCCTGCGGACATCCACACTTCGGACTCGGAAGAAAGCGAGCAGAGCACAGCAGCCGATCCGGCGGAGGCGCCACCAGCTCCGGTGCCCAAGTCTCCCACGATGGCTGGAAGCCAGAAGTTCGAGTGCTTCGAACCCTCCTCAGAAGACTGGGACTCCTACCTATCCAGGTTCGAGTTCCATCTGGAGACACACGACATTACAGACGAGGCCAAGAAACGGGCGTGCCTCCTGAGTTCCTGCGGGAAGGGGACCTTCGACATAGCCAGGTCGTTGGTGGCCCCAACTGATATAAAGACTGTCACCTACGCTGACATCACGGAGAAGCTTAAGGCTCACTATTCTCCACAACCGTCGGAGATCGCCTGCCGGCACGCTTTTTACAAGCGGAACCAGGCCGGAGGCGAGACCATCGCAGATTTCGTGGCGGCCCTTCGCAAAGCCGCACGACCATGTAATTTCCACAACGTGGAGGAAGCCCTCAGAGACCGTCTCGTCTGCGGTCTCAAAGATGAAAGGCTGCAACAGAGGCTGTTCGCCCGCACCACCCTGACCTGGGCAGTGGCCTACGAAGAGGCCATGGCCGCGGAAGCAGCGGAGAAGTCCACGAAGGAGGTCCGCCAGCGGGTGGCAGAGCCCAGTATACACGCTCAACGAGACAGCGAGGGCGAAGACGCGGATGATGACGTCAACGCGGTTCGAGGCAAGCGGACCCCAGCGAAGACTACCAACGTCAAGCCTTGCTCCGGTTGTGGCGGGAAACACCAGCGCGACTCCTGTTGGGCTCGTGATGTCGACTGCAGAGCGTGTGGGCGGCGTGGTCATCTGGCCAGAGTCTGCAGATCAGCAAAGAAGGATCCCTCAACTAACAACCGGTCAGCGCAGAGGGGCACTCCAGTCAGCACCCAAGGCAAGACCCGTTCCTCAGCATCGGAAGCAAGCTGCCAGTTGACGGCGACCTTGTCGAGCGCATCGGCCGTAAATCGCACCAGCAGCCAGGGCAAGATCACCGTGACTCCACTCCTCGACGGCCGACCCTGTACAATGGAGGTGGACTCAGGATCGTCCGTGACGGTGATTTCTGCCGCGTCCTGGCGCCAGTTGTTCCCGAACCGAAGCCGGCGGCGGCTCCAGCCTGCGGGAACCAGAGTGTCCGACTTCCAGGGCAACCGAATTCCCTTGGCCGGACGGGACTCTGTTACTGTTGAGTATAAGGGGAAATGTGTT
Source organism: Gekko japonicus (assembly GCF_001447785.1). Taxonomy (NCBI): domain Eukaryota; kingdom Metazoa; phylum Chordata; class Lepidosauria; order Squamata; family Gekkonidae; genus Gekko; species Gekko japonicus. The sequence continues at coordinate 188,540 of NW_015165327.1, forward strand.
AAACTGTCATTCCTGATTGCAGAGGGAGACCGGGTTAACCTGCTAGGGTTAGATTGGTTTGAGCCATTGGGCATTGGTATTTCTGGGATTAACAGGATGTCTGAAAATAAATGGGGCATGCTGTACGACCTGTTCCCTGATGTATTTGCCGAAGGGTTGGGGAGGTACAAGGGCCCCCCGGTTGCGTTTGACTTAGATCCGTCAGTCAAACCTATTAGGTTGAAGTATCGGAAAGTACCTGTGTCTCTCAAACATAAGGTGGAAAAAGAGATTGACAAACTAGTTGAGCAAGGGGTTTTAGAGCCAGTACCATACAGCAAATGGGAGACCCCGATCGTAACCCCTGTCAAATCAGATGGGTCCATACGACTATGCGCCGATTACAAATGTACGATTAACAAGGCGCTGCAGCAACATTCGTACCCGGTCCCGGTAATAAGCCACATTTTGGCTTCCCTGGGGGGTGGCAAGATTTTCGCCAAATTTGACCTGGCCCAGGCATACCAGCAGTTGCCTGTCACCCCGGAGGCTGCCGAGGCCCAAACAATTGTAACCCACCAAGGGGCTTTTAAAGTGAACAGGCTGCAATTCGGGGTCAACGTAGCACCTGGGATTTTTCAGGGCCTCATGGAACGTCTACTAAGGGGGGTACCTGGCACAGTGCCCTATTTTGACGACGTGCTGATTGCGGGCGGGTCTGAACAGGAACTACTGGACCGGGTTAAAGAGGTCCTCAGGCGTTTTCAAAATGCCGGTCTCAGAGTTAAGCGCTCAAAATGCACGCTCGGGGTGGAAAGTGTGGACTTCCTGGGGTTTCGCATTGACGCAGAGGGAGTCCACCCCACGGATGAGAAGGTATCTGCAATCCAAAACGCCCCCAGGCCGGTGAGTAAGAAGGAGCTCCAATCCTTTTTAGGACTCCTGAATTTTTATCATGCGTTTTTACCGCATAAGGCATCAGTGGCGGCCCCTTTGCACGCGCTTTTGCACAAGGAGGCAAAATGGAAGTGGGGGCAGGCCGAGGAAAAGGCTTTTGTGGGAGTCAAGGAGCTGCTGACATCTAATGCCGTACTCACGCATTATGATGAACACAAGCTCCTGGTGTTAGCTGCTGACGCTTCACCTTTTGGAGTAGGCGCAGTTTTAAGCCATCTGATGCCTGATGGGAGCGAAGCGCCTATCGCTTTTTATTCTAGATCACTATCTGCGGCAGAGCGGAACTATGCCCAGATAGACAAGGAGGGTCTGGCGTTGGTAGCGGCTGTCAAAAAGTTCCATGATTTTATTTTTGGCAGACGATTTTTGCTGGTCACTGACCACAAGCCGCTACTGGGGATTTTTGCGCCCGATAAGCAATTGCCAAACATCATGTCCCCACGCATGCTTAGATGGGCGATATTTTTGCAGGCTTATGATTTTGACTTAGAGCACCGGCCTGGGAAAGCGATTGGGCATGCGGATGCCCTCAGCCGGTGCCCGGTGCCGGACATTGGCGCAGACCCTGCCCCCGCCTGTGAGGTCTTGGCAATTGAGGAGCTTCCTCGACCCCCGGTATCATCCAGGGACATTGCAGCACACACGGCCAAGGATAGCGTGCTGTCCCGAGTATTAAACTGGGTTTGGAGGGGGTGGCCGGTTGGAAGCGTTGAACCGGAGTTCGGCCCTTACAAAAGCCGTCAAAATGAACTATCCATTTCTAAGGGCTGTGTATTATGGGGGAACAGGGTGGTGGTTCCTGACAAACTCAGGACGAGAGTGTTAGAGTCGCTGCACGAGGGTCACCCCGGTATGGTACACACCAAAGCGTTGGCCAGAGGGTATGTCTGGTGGCCGGGGCTGGACAAAGAGATCGAAGAATGGGTACGAGGGTGTCCCAAATGCCAGCAAGTCAGACCCGATCCCCCACAAGCTACACCCCAAGGCTGGGAGTCATCTGGTAAACCCTGGGCCAGATTGCATATAGATTTTGCTGGCCCTCTCCAAGGGCAAATGTTCCTAATTGTGGTGGACGCTATGTCCAAATGGCTGGAGGTCGTGCATATGAAATCGACCACATCACTTGCTGTGATCCATGCGCTCCGCCGACTTTTTGCCACCCACGGGTTGCCTGACGTCATCGTCAGTGACAACGGGCCTCAATTTGTGTCTGAGGAATTTAGGCTCTTCCTCACGAGTAATGGCATACGCCAAATGACTTCGGCCCCTTTCCATCCGGCATCTAATGGCCAAGCCGAACGGATGGTCAGGACGGCCAAAGAGGCCCTGGGTAAAATGGACGAAGGGGACTGGAGCCAGAGGCTGGGCTCCTTTCTTTTGCTGCAGCACACCACCCCCTGTAGTGCTACAGGCCGTAGTCCGGCCGAATTGTTAATGGGGCGGAGACTCACGACCCGTTTGAACCGAATGCACCCAGACCTCACTGAAGAGCAATCCGAGCGTACCACGGCGCAACCGAAGGTGCGCATGTTTGAAAAAGGGGACAAGGTTTTCGCACGAAATTATGCAAACGGGCACTTATGGCTTCCTGGGGTTATATCCGACTCTGTGGGTACTCGAATGTATGTGGTGCAGTTAGCTGACGGTCGAATATGGCGGCGCCACATAGATCAGTTAAGGAGACGTTGGGCTAGGGACAGCGCTGACTCTCCGACGGCTGAATCCCCTGATGTCGAGTGGACACCCCCAGAGCAGGCGGTGAGTACCGAAAGGCCCGGTACTGTCCCCGAGTCAGGGCAGAACCCTGTGTGCGGGGCTGAAATCCCAGTCGAGTCTGTGCCTGATCCAGGCTGTAGTGAACCCCACTCTGACCCACAACCTTGTCTGCCCATGGAGCCTGCACCGCTCCGCAGGTCCCAGCGTTCGCGGCAAATGCCGACTTATCTGAAGGACTATGAGTGTAAATACTGTTGGAATAACTGATGTACAAAGGTTGATTGCATGTTTGTAAATAATAAAACAATTGGGATGATGGCTTAACTTAGGGGGGAGGAATTGTAATGTATTGAAATGATTACATGAATCACCTCATAGGACTCCCATGTTAAGCTTCGAGCCAGACCAGGGCTCCTCTGAGCGAACTTCCTATTGGTCGCTTCGTAACAGCGACCAATCAGAACGATACCATTCCCTAGGAGGGAAAGACTTCCATTGGTCCTTAACTAAGCAATCTCATTGGTTGTTAATTGTAAATAGGCGTGGCTACATTAGCCCGGTTATGTTTAAAAGGAGCATAAGCTCCCACTGTTTTCTGTTCTGGTTTCTTACTGAGTTAGTGCTTGCTCGTTACTTCCAATAACTGAGTTTAGTGCTTGTTCGTTACTTCCAATAAAGCTGAATCACTTGCTGAATCACTCTACGAGTCCTTTGTTAGCGCGATCTAACAGGGAGGGTATATAGCGGGATTAAGAAAAGATCGAGTGATGAGTATATTAGTATGTTAATCTGTTAATCGTAAATATAGTCCATATCTTCACCATGGGTCATCGATCTTATTGCTTCTTCTCCTGTCAAAGATAAAAATTAGTTATTTTAGTAAAGTCCTTTTAGGTTAGTACTTATATGTCCTTGCAGCACAGTCCAAATTTCCTCAGATGTTGGGGCGTTTGCCTTTCTTGTCTCTTAGGTTATAGGAAACACCTCCCACCACTCCTTTCTCTTCCAGTTCCTCGTCTCCTCCCTCCGGATTGCTGTCCTCGTCGCTGCTGATAATTTTCCACTTGGCGAGTTCTGCTTCTTCCTCTAAGCTGGCGACTACACAATGATTTTCAATGATCAACCCCTTAACAAAAAAACTGGGTAAATAAAGGGGGGATTGGCTTGGTGGAGGGTTGGAAAGAAAAAAAGGGGGAGAGAAAGAAAGGGGAAGATGGGGGAAGAGGGAAGGAAGCAAAGGAGGCAGAATGCCCCCTCCCCGCAAGTTTCTTGCAGGTCCCCACTTGTTCAAATATATTTTTCTATGGGATAGTAGTTCGAGTGTGCCATAGTTTTAAAATAAATTAGAAACACATTACATTAGCATGTCTATATCACCAGCAAAGTATATTCTAGACTAGCCTTTATCTATGCGTGTGTCTGATGCATTCTGTCTTCTGTTAGATGTGGTAGTACAAACAAATAGGCATACTTCAAAAGTCAAGCCTTTCGTGTCAAGCATGAACAAATGAAATCCATTCTTATGCCTGGAAATTACTTTAGTTGTTATCTAATTTCCACCTTTCATGCAATATAAGTGGAGGCTGAGAAATCATGCTATCTGCCAGCACAAACAATAAAAGAATATTAAGAGGAAATTTAATTCCAAGGAAACATTATTCTTCATTTCTACATTTTCTAAAATCAAAGACGTTGGAAACAATCCAAGAAAACAAAGCAGCATCCAATTAAAAAGTCAACTCTTTTTGATTACAAAGTTAAATCCCATGAGGGGACCATTCCTAGTCCATTTACTGTGAATTCCTAGGAAGTAATTCAAAATACATAAAGACAACATACAAGTAAGCATCCCATTCATTAGCTAAGGTCCAGTTCCATGGAAGAAATGTGTGTGCATGAGAGAAGCACACCTGAAATTTCAGTTATTGGTCTGAGTGCAGAACCCTGTGACTCAGTTCAAAAAGTGTTTTGTCTCTTGGCAAAGAATATAATTTAAGCTCCTATTGTGCATGAAGTTTTTCTCCATACATACTTCTTTAGTTTCATGTACTTAGATCCAAAATAGATGTGATAGCATCCTAATCATCATGACAAAGATGCCACCACCATTTTTAACTGATATTATAGTGCCATGAGGGTCTGATCTTGACTGAACTGACAGTGTGGCACTATTTGTTTCCCCCAGGTGGGGGGTGCAGCTATTTCAGACCTTGGCTGTGATCACATGATCTTTTTGTGCCCATGTCACTACGGCTCCCTAATGGATTTAAAATGCATGATCAGACAGCCACAACTGCATCCCGTCTGGCACTCGTCACCCTCCAGCAATCAACCCTCTTCCACCGAAATGTTCTCAAAACCGGGAAAATCAGGTACTTTATGGTTGTTTCCGGCTTTACCCCACATTTCCGCCTGTCTGGCCTGTCTCCTAGTGATTTGAAGCTGTTTAAGACATCTGAACATTTTCCTTGCACTTCTACCATTTTTTTTTAAGTTGGCGAGGTGTGCATGACTGGATCACTGCTCATGTGTTTCAGCTCTCTCCTGCCAACAGCTTTGCAGCACATGGAGTAGAAAAGGGGTTAATTGGCAAGATGAGTTTGTTTTTTGGGGGGGGAGTCTGAGAACAAAGCTGGTGACTCCAGCTTCGCTCCAAGATTTTAAATAAAAACACCAGCAGCACACAGGACACAGGATGAAGCTTCTTTATACTTTCCCCACCACCACCACTTTTAAACATTTGAAACATTCTCGAAAGCAGTTTCAAAAACACTGTCCTCCCACTGGACTTCATTTCCCAGCAGCCTCCTCCAGCAATCCCAGCTGCCACCATTCTGCCAGGAGTTTGAAGCACTAATTTTCATCAGTGCTTATGTGCATGCTTGGAAGACTGATGATTTTTTAAAAAGCTGCCCAACTGCCCCATTCCCTGGCTGCCGCGTTTGGTCAATTAAGGATGGGGTGAGAACATGATGAGGGTTAAGGGAGTCAGTCTGATCAAAACCCTCTGTTACAAAAAACCCTGGATCAATTAGAACCGGTGCCACACTGGATCATGGGGGCGGTGGCGCAGGCAGTTAAGTGCCTGCATTGTAACATCACCGAACAGCCACTATGGCTGTTCGAGTACCACCGTGGTCGAGGTGAGCTCTCGACCTTCACCCCAGCTCCCGCCTACCCAGCGGTCTCGAAAGCAACTTAATTGCAAGTAGGTAAATGGGTACCCACCCTTAGAAGGATGGGGGGCACCCTGTGTGGTTGGTCCAGGACGGCGGCAGCGGCGGCAAAGGTGACGACGATGACGGTGGCGGCGGAGATCCTGGCGTGGACGGCGGCG
>NW_015165327.1:194647-200768 GCF_001447785.1 Gekko japonicus
GCCGGGTCCCGAGTCTCGCCTGACCAAGCCGAACCGCCGACAGAGAGAACATCATGACCACCACAGAGGGGGTGCTGGTAGGAGATCCCTCTCCCCTATACATTGTGTGCCCGTAGTTAGGGACAGAAACGGTGATTAGCACCAAGCAACTTGTAAGCCGCTCAGAGACCCCAACTATGGGATTAGAGCGGGGTATTAAATTGAAAGCATAAATAAATAAATATAAATATATAATCAAGTTGCCCATCTGACCACAACCTTTGATAAGTCATGATGAGAACAAGAGCTGAGCCCACCACACTGCAGCCCCAATCAAACTTAGGCTCTTGTAACATTTTAAAATCACTTTAAAATGGTGGCTTTATCCCAATGGCAACCATCTAGACGCGGTTACATCTAGTTGTCCCTTACAAATCAGGCTATTAAGAAATCAATGGAAAAGCCCAGTTCACAATCCATTAATAAACTATAGCCAAAAATTCTGTTGACCATGTCAAGTGGATTGTCCAAACCCTCCATCATGAGTGTAACATATAATTTTATATGCCAGTTTCCAGTGTACAAGTCGGATCCACACAGCAGGCAGAAAGGAGTGATGTCATCATTTTCTTCATCCCTACTGCAGCCCTCCAACCCAGATTAATATTATTTATTTATTTACAGAATCTGTATCCTGTCTTTTCACCCTTACAAGGGCCACCAAGGTGGCTAACAATTTAAAACATACATAATGAAATTACATTTTAAAATCTTTGTGTGTATGACTCGATCACCGCTCATGTGTTTCAGCCCACACTTATCATTAAAACAATTTTCAAAAGCGTCAAAATATATACAAAGCATAAAAGCTTTGATTAGAAAGGAGGAATAATTGAGGGGATGCCAAATGAAATGAAAAAGACTTCACCCTCTGGTGGAAGACGGCCACAGAAGGGGACAGATGAATCTCCCTGGGAAGACAGTTCCAGCATTTTGGTGCCATGACAGAGAAGGCCCTCTCTTGGGTTGCCACCTGTCTAATTTCATAAGGTGGGAGCACCCAAACCAGGGCCTCCAAAGATCATAAGGAATGGCAGTCCTTCAGGTATATTGGCCCTGAAACATACAGGGCTTTGAAGGTGACACCAGCACCTTGAATTGTGCCAAGAAACACATTGAGAGCCAGTGTGGATGGGCCAAGACTGGAGTGATATGCTCCATACAACCCTGTCCAGTGAACATTCTGGCTGCAACATTCTGTACCAATTGAAGTTTCTGAACCCTTCTCAAGGGCAGCCCCATGCAGTAATCTAATCTACATGTAACCAGTGCATGCACCACAGTGGCCAGATCTTTTCCACCCAGGAAAGGCCACAGCTGGCTAATCAGTCAAAGCTGGTAAAAAGCACTCCTGGCCACAGCTGCTACCTGCTTATCCAGCAGTGGGCCTGGGTCCAAGAACATACCTGGACTGTGGACCTGTTCCTTCAAGGTGAGTGCAACCCAATCCATAATGGGTGACACCTTAAAGCCTTGGTCAGACCTGCAGTCCACCAGTAGCACTTCTGTCTTACCAAGCTTAAGCTTTAGTTTATTAGCCTTCAGCCACTCAAAAATTACCTCTAGGAGCCAGTTGAGGGATTCTACAGCTTCTCGGGGATCAGCTGGAAGTGCAAGACAGAACTGAGAGTCATCCACATATTGGCAACAGCCCAACCCACATCTCCAGATGACCTCAATGAGTGGTTTCATGTAGATGTTAAATGTGGAACCTTGCAGAACCCCACAGGCCAAAGGGCTGAGCAGCAGTCTCCCAGCACCATCTTCTGAAACCTACCCTCCAGTTAGGACCAGGACCATCACAGAACAGTGCCTCCTGTCCAGATAGGTGATCCAGAAGATACCATTATTGATGGTATCAAAAGCCTCTGAGAGGTCCAGAAGCATCGACAGAGTCGTATTCCCTCTGTCCAGCCCCTGATGCAAGTCATCCACCAAGGTAACCATGGCTGTTTCAGTCCCATAAACAGGCCTAAACCCAGACTGGATGGGGTCTTGCAGGTCCTGCAACCTCAGGAATAAACTTTCTCAGGGTCACAATGGTTGCTGGTAGAAGAGAGGAAAGCCAGGAAGATCAATGACCATTAGTGCCTTCTGCTGATGGATTGTAGGATCCAACTGTACATTTGGAAGGTTTCCAATCAGAAGTCATTAGGCTTGAGGCAAATGGCTCCATTCCTCATGAGTAAAATGCACTGTTGATTGGGGAGGTGAGAGTCCGCTAATGCATGGTGCAGCAGGATTAATTCACCCCCACATTCCAGGACTATGCTGGACAGCCTAACAAATAATTTTTCTATTTGTTGTGAGACCCCCTGACACAGCTGGGGGGGGGTACAAGCAAGGAAGCATGTTTCTGTGGTAGCATCTCTAGCTGAATGAGTAACTCCATGCTCAAGCATGTACTAAACATGGAACTAATCCAGCTGCTGTGACTGTGTGCACGTAGCCTCGTCAGAAACTGACGGTAATGCCAGTCAATGAGGCAGGAAGACAAGTAGAGGGGAAAGGATGGAATTAGCCTGATTCCTTCCTGCCAGACAGCTGACTAGTATAGTTTTTGCATGTACAGAGTTCTGGATATTTCATGCCCACGCAGTTGGATGAGTGAGACAATTCCCCCAGAAAATATACCAGAGAGCAAGGGTTGGTCATGTAATGCCTACAAATTCAGAAAATCTATCCCCAAAGTCCATTACAACCTTTCTTCATTTCAGAGAAATGGCAGAATTAGCAATAGTCTAGGGAACAAAGCTATATAGGTTCTGTAAATGTCAGTGAATCCAAAATTATTGAACTTGACATTTATCTTATACTCTCTTTTTGTATTTCTCAGTGTCAGATCAGCAAAGTGAATAGGCTAAGTTAATCACCCAAGAAGAAAAGATGTTTATAGTGAGATACCCTCTCTTTTTGTCAAACTATAAAGAAAGCAGTACATGATCAATGGTACTGGCTGGTAGCTGGACATAGCTACCACATTTTTGAAGATGCATCTATGCTTAACTAAATTAACAACATCGCAACTACTTCAGTGCCAAGACAAATCTAATCTTCAAATAATAAAAGAGGTTGTGATGCCCACTGTCAAATTCTATTTTTTAAGACAGGGACAAGAGAAAGTTGGCCGGATTCTCCAGAAGTAAGAACACAACAAGAGAATGTCTTTTGGCTGCTTAGAACAAATTCCAAGAGCAAGCCGTTGTTGGCCAAACAAACAAGGGAATAGAAGTCCTCTGCCTTTATACCCTGTTTTTTGGCCCTCCAGGGTAGCTGGTGGATCCCAGTGTGAAACAGTACGTTGGGCTAGATGGACCAGTGATCTGATCCAGAAGGCTCTATGAATGTTCTTATGCTCTTAACCGCTCCAGGCCCTAGTACTGAAATCTCTCCATATATAACATTATATTGTTTTGAGACTTTCAGGCAGTTTGTAAAGTGAAATTATACCGTGCTACAATTAATGGAAAACCACACAGGATGAGGAGAAGCAAAGCAGATAGTTCTGGGAATAGAAGTCACTCACTATTAATCCAATGCACATTCACTATCAGTCCACTGCTCAGAACAGAGCACTGTATCATGTGATGGCTATTGCAAAATGGCCCAAACTGCTATTGTTGAGTGCGTCTGCTTCAGTGTTTCTAAATGGAGATTCAGAAGGATAACCAAATTAAGCCATGTTCTAAGATGGACATATTTTCTACTTTGCCAGAGGGGAAAAATATTAATTTACTGATGAGCTGTATGGAACTTCTACATAAGAAGTGCCCTACAGAATGTGATCAAGAATTCACCTAGGCTGATTTCGCATAAGGAACTGTGCCGCCGTTGTGCCTCCCTTTGCCCCGTTTCCGTTGGTCAATTTCCCACTCGAAGCCGCGCGGCTGCATTTTGACCCATGGCTTCGCCTGATTTTCCCTGCGGTTTCATGATCCTCAAAAAACAGGATCATGAAACCACGGGGAAAATCAGGCAAAGCCGTGGGTCAAAATGCGGCCGCGCGGCTTCGAGTGGGAAATTGACCAATGGAAATGGGGCAAAGGGAGGCGCGACAGTGGCGCAGCTCCTTGTGCGAAATCAGCCCTAGTCTTTTTCAGTATTCTCTTTCCAGCAGTGGCTAATGAGAAGCCCCATTGGCAGGTCTTGAAGGTAACAGCCAGATTCTGGTATTCAGAGACATGGTCCTTCTGGACATGGAAGTTCTGGGCTGCTGATAGACCCTTCACTCTACACTTTTGTCTGATAACCCTCTAAAGCTAATGTGAACAGAATGCTGCTGGATGGACCAATGGTCCATGTAGTCCAGCATTCTGTGTCAAGCAACGGTTAATGAGTTGTCCTGGAGGACCAAAAAACTGGGCTTAGATGACAACCCCTGATTTTGCCTCCTAACACTGATATTCAGAGGTTTACTGCCTTTGGATGAAAAGACTATTTTCCATGGCTAATAGCCATTGATGGAACTAACCTCCATAAATCTGTCTAATCTCCTTTTAAAGCGATCTGTTCTAGTGGCCGTCATCACTATTTGAATTCCATAATTTAATTATTGATTGTGTAACACATTAATTTAATTTGTAAAGAAAGCTATCTAAATTTTTATTGCCTGCCACATTGGTAACACAGGAGAGGTGATGTAAAAGGGCTGCAGATACATAAATCAATAACAGGAATAGACACTGAGAGGTATCTTCATCTTTATTCAGGGGTCGTTTTGTAGAAAAAGAGCTGCAGGAACTCATTAGCATAACTTATTAGCATAGGCCACACCCCCTGACATCACCGGAAGTGTGCACCAGCCCCTCTGACAGGCAGAAGCACCTGGGATCCATTCTTTCCCCCCTCTCCCTTCCCTTTGCTTCCAAGTCGGGCGAAGGAAAAGGGGAGGGGGAGGATCTCAGGCGCTTCTGCCTGACAGAGGTGCTGGCGTGCCCACAGCCAGCCTGAGTGAATTATAGAATCATAGACTCATAGAGTGGGAAGGGACCTCCAGGGTCATCTAGTCCAACCCCCTGCACAATGCAGGAAATTCACCAATACCCCACACACACCCCAGTGACCCCTGTTCCACGCCCAGAATATGATTTTAAAAAACCTCCAGGATCACTGGAGGCCAAACTGGCCTGGAGAAAAATGGCTTCCTGGCCCCAAAAGTGGCGATCAGCTTTTCCCTGGGCGTGTACGAAAGGGCCACAAGAACTAAGCACTGATGCAACCCTTCCTGCTCTACCTCTCATGATTTGCCTAAGTTCACACAATCTGCATTATGATCCTTTTAAAGTTGAAAGCATGATATAAATGCAAAGGACTATTTGTAAGATTATCTGTAAGACACAAGACCAGGACACATCTCACTTCTGGCAATCACTTGGAGAGACCCTATCACTCAGCTTCCATTACCTCTCATGATTTGCCTAAGTTCACACAATCTGCATTATGATCCTTTTAAAGTTGAAAGCATGATATAAATGCAAAGGACTATTTGTAAGATTATCTGTAAGACACAAGACCAGGACACATCTCACTTCTGGCAATCACTTGGAGAGACCCTATCACTCAACTTCCATTGCCCCCCACACACCCCACACTGGAATAAGAACATAATATCAGGCCATACCATATTGCAATAAAGCCCCTACAACTGTATGCAGAAATACTGAGCTTCCCTACCATTTCCCACAACTAGCCCACCACACAACCAGGATCAAGACTCCTAAGTGTACCAACAGACAGGAATACACTCATTTGAGAAACTGAGTATTACATTACAACACCTCTGGAACATTACAGATCAGTAGAGGCAGCACTGCATAGTGGTCAGAGTTGCAGATTGACGTGGGGAGACCCAGGTTTGTATTCTCACTCTGCTGGCTGAGTGACCCCGGGCCAAATCTCCCCTTCTCTACCTAACCTACCCCACAGGGTTGTTGTGAGGATGAAATGGAGACTCATGGGCAGGGTCCCCAGCTTCCCTGGCAGGAACACTATGTTAAGAAATCTCTCACAATTATGCAGCCATAGCAGGCAGGAGGGAAGGAGGCGAATACCTCCAGCGCCAGAGACTTGTAGAGAAAGAGTC
>NW_015165327.1:201695-206449 GCF_001447785.1 Gekko japonicus
CAAACAGGTTGCCCCCATCCCCTCCATTGTTCTCTAAGGTGGGGAAAAGTTACTCTTTTCCCCACCATAGAGAACAATGGAGGGGATAGGGGCAACCTGTTTGGGGGCCTGTAGAATTGGATGCCCTGGTCCAATGTTCTTCAATCTTGGTTGGTATCTAGGGGGGGGAGAATGACCTCTCGTGCAAGAGGTGGAATTTGCCCCTATGAGTCCAAGGCTACCACCCCGGGGCTCAGGGAGGCAAGGGAACGTTTCGCCCCGCCTCCCCCCCCCTGCAGGTGTTGCAGCTGCCACTGAGAACAGCAAGGGCGGCCATAACCTTTTAAAGAGCCCCTCCTGAGAGCTGGGGGAGCCAGAATATCCGAGTGGCTGCCACCAAGAACAGAGACGGTGGCCATAACTTTTTAAAGAGCCCCTCCTGAAACCTTGGAGAGCCAGAATGGCCTCTCGCATGTGATGTCCGAGTGGCAATGCCGCTCGGACATCACATGTGAGAGGTGGAATTTGCCCCTACGAGTCCAAGGCCACCACCCCGTTTTGCAGCCTTGGCCAATCCAGTCTCGCATTTCAGCCTACTAGGGCTTCAATGGAGCTGGAAGCCCAGTTTCTAACTTCACATAATAACTGAATACATAACAGTAGGTCAGCCTGAAAGAATGGGCTGATCTAGGATCGCTTGAGCTTCATGACAACATACATACAAACAACCCCCATCTACCCCCCACAACATATAACATGAGACTTTTTCATTTCTTCTGCTTGTTAGATTTCTAAATTCATTATCTATTTTACTAAGCTTATCTTTTCTGCATTCTCAAATTACTACATTTATCTATCAGTTGCATTTACATTATACCAATCGTAGAATCTCTTCCAAGTTTTTTGAAAAGTCTATTCTGTACCGGCTCTCATCTCAAGTGTCAGTTTGTCATTTTCCGCCATTTCAAATAGCTTGTTCATGTACTCTTGTTTCGTTGGTATTTCCATTATTTTCCAATATTTGGCATATACTATCCTTGCAGCTGTCGACATATGAACTATCAAATGCCTATCTGCTTTATCAAAGTCTTTTGGAAATATATTCAATAACAGTATCTCAGGAGTAAACGGGATATTAGTTCTTATTATTTTTTCCATTATCTCATGAATCCATCTCCAATACCTCTTTGTAACATTACATAACCACCATAAATTTTAAAGAGCCCCTCCCGAGAGTTGGGGGAGCCAGAATGACCTCTCGCATGTGATGTCCGAGCAGCAAAGCGAGAGGTGGAATTTGTCCCTATGAGTCCAAGGCCACCACCCCGGGGCTCAGGGAGGAGGGAGAACGTTTTGCCCAGACCACCCCCCCCCCGCAGGCATCACAGCTGCCATTGAGAACAGCAGCAGCCATAATTTTTTAAAGAGCCCCGAATGAGAGCTGGGGGAGCCAGAATGACCTCTCGCACGAGAGGTGGCATTTGCCCCTACGAGTCCAAGGCCAGGGGCTCAGGGAGGCGGGAACGTTTCGCTCCCCCCCCCCCCCGGTATGTTGGTATTGATAACTGATGTAATTTTTATTCTGAGTGTAAGTGCAGAGTTTGAACCTATTAGCATATCTGATTACTTAGTATATCTCACAGGTGTAACCACTTATGATATGCGGTGTTAGTCGGGAGTATTCCTTCCCTTGATATATAATTTAGTATCGGTGACCATGTTTTAAAAGCCATAACTTTTGCTGAACTATCACTGATAGATCACAAGGTTCATAGTACATAACCCATTGAACCAGCCTTTTATTTTATATGTTCTCTGTCTGAGTTAACTTCTGATCTGAAATCAGCTAGTAATGCCTTTTAGGGATAGGCACAAACCGCATTTTGTGGTTCAGTTCATTATGGACAACTTTGTTGCATCACTGCCAGTGACTTGCACTTGTAGAAGAAACCAAGCAATTACATTTATTTGCCCAGTGTTTTTCACATCGAAACAGTTTTGCAGTTCAGTTTTGCAGTGTGGTTCATGAAGAGCAGCGGGTTAAATGGCTCAGAGCCATTTAAATCAAACAGCTGAGCACTGGGGAGCAGAAAGCAGGGGTTCAAATGGCTTGGAGCCATTTCAGCCCCTGCTTCCTGCTCTTCACAAACCACCATGAATGGTCACAAATGGCCTTAAAATCCATGCTAGTTCATGGTGGCTCTTTAGTTCACAAACATCGCTTTGTGAACCACGAACTGGACAAAATTCATAATGAACTTTAGTTTGTGTGCTGATTCATGCCAATCTGACACCTAATGCCTTTCTCCGCCTGTCTGCATGAAAAGAAATGCAACTGACTAGTGCATATTTTAAAAATGGCACCAAGACAATCACAACTCTCCTAAAAACTATATAAACCCCAGTTAGGACAGGTGATACAACATGTGGCTTTCTTCAGCATGGGACTGACATTGGCTGGAGGCTGAGCCTAAGAGTTTCTTCCAGCCATCTGCTCATTTGTACTCTAGTGAATGGCAGCAGACCCATCAAAGTTTACAATCAGTGCTGATGTGTGATAAATCATGCTGGCTACCTGACAGGAAGGGCAGATGGAGAACAAAGGTTGCTGGGATGAATAGCAGCAGGCAGCAGTAATTAAGCTCATGAATCCAGTGGAAGTATGGCCACATAGGAAGGTGCTAAGCAAAATGACTGGAATCTGGGGGAACCAATCAGCATGAGCTGTCCATTCTAATGATTGGGTCTGATGGTACAAAATTTCAGCTGCACTTGAGTTTCAAATGAAAGGGAATCTAATTGCTTCTGAAAAGGGAGTGTCTGACTCTTCGGTTCTTGCTTTCTCACTACTGGACCTGCATGTGAACGAAAAAAGCTTTGGGAAGAGCAAATTCTCTATATAGCAATGGAGACAAGACCTCCATGCAGAGGAATGAAGACAGTTCACTGGGTGATCTCAGTGCAGTAGTTCTAGTGCTTTGCCCAAATATAGTGTTGCTTGAGGGATCCAAGCCTGTAACTGATGTTTTTCCCCTCTTTCGCTCAGGAAAAGCAGTCTCAAATTTCTCTTAAAATTAAACACTGGGAGGGGGGGGGGTAAACTCAACAGCAAGCCTAGTTCATATCTCATACCTTCAGCAAAATAATTTTCATTCTATACACAAAACTGTGTCAATTAATTACTCTTCCCAAGCACACAGTGAACTAATGTTGCTGAAGTCAACAGCTTTAAATAAAGCACTTCAGTTTATGGGATTAGACACTGCCATTGGGTACAGAAAGCTACTGTGAGAGCCCAAATGGCAAATGGAGAGACCCAGGTTCCAGTCAGATACTGCTCTATGAGTTTCAGTAGCTCTGTTTACATGCTGCTTACTGCACACATACATCCTGCATGTACACATCTGTTTGTAAGAAAGAGCCAACATGCATTCATTTTACAAATGAAACTGGTGACCAATACCTGAATAAATGGGCAGTTTCAAGTACATATTCAGCTGTACAGGCATTGAATGTAACATTATACAGCATATGTATAAAGAAAACCAAATGGATGCTGTACATGGCCTGTATGTGCATTCACTGCAAGTTGTGAGCAGGAATAATGTAGATAATGGAAGACAATTTGGGATAACCTCACGTAGTCATGTAATCTGACTGAGCTCTTTGGAAGAACAATGAGGACAATTATGAAAATATCGAAGCACATACATGCCACATTTGGCACATTCGCCACAGACAACACTTTCACACTTCTCAGTGGAGACAGACCTAAAGGAAGAAGGATGGGAACTGGCATCCAAGTGTCAGCATTTCCAGAGAGAATAATGGAATCTGCTTAGTATAACAGGAATGGCTGACATTACTATATTATGTTATGAAAAATAAAGAATACTATATTATGAAGAATAATATAGTATTACCAAAAGTTCACGTGGAAAACTAAGTAAAAAATAGCATGACAACCTTCCACTTGGCAGACAACTTTCCACTCTTGGTCTACGTCCCCCCACCACTGCTCAATAGGGTGGCATAGAAAAATGGGGCAGTGCCACAACATCACATCCAGCTCTGTAACAGGAAGCAATATTACCATGTCACAGGATACTCGAGGATTTCTATGGTTTTTACCACAGTTCAGGAAAATTCTAAAAGTCCCATGATGTGGTGACCTCACTTCTGGGTATGCAGCTGGAAGTAACATTACAAGATGCCAATTTGGTAAATCTCCCTTCTCCCCCCAGTCTCCCTTGTGAGACACTGCATGGAAATTTGGACCTCATGAAACCAATCAGCTCAACAAGAAGTAAATCTGCAAGCCAGAAGTGGCATGGTGGTGAGTGGAAAATGTGGAAGACATATCATTGTTTGCAGAGGGCATAAATACGGAGTGAATGGTAAGAAAGGGAGTCAGAGAGCCTGCAGGAACCATTTCTCTGTCAACAAGACAAAGGAAACTTAACTACCCAGCTGAGATTCAAACACTCCCAAGATATGGAAAGCTGTCACTTAGGAATATGTTGAGAATCTTCTTCAGACTAAATTATATGAAATAAAGAAAGAGGAATGAGGCCTACCAGAGTTCTTCATACCAGTTTGCATAGAATTAGCCTATACAAGAAAGAAGACCCGCGAAACTCGCGGGGGGGTGGGGGAGCGCCAAACTTGGCAGGCGGAGGAACCAGCAGGAGCAGGTAAGCTCTCCCCTGCCATCACCGGTTCCTCCGTCTCCTCCACCCCCCCCACCTCCTCCCCCTGCCTCCTCCCCCAGCTTC
>NW_015165327.1:206504-209867 GCF_001447785.1 Gekko japonicus
TGCAAAGTGAGGCCCGCGCAGCTTGTAGCTGCCGGGCCTTCGCCGCTTCCCCCCCGCTGCAAAGCAAGGCCCCCGCGGCTTGTAGCCGCCGGGCCTCGCCGCCTCCCCCTGCTGCAAAGCGAGGCCTGCGCGGCTTATAGCCACGGGGTCTCACCGCTCTCCCCCCACCCAGCTCCGAGGCAGCAGCAAAGCTGCCCGGGCCTCGCTGCCCCCCCCCGCCCAGCTCCGAGGCTGCTGCGGCGGCGAAGCCGGCTGCAGATCGTTCCCTGCGCATGCTCTGTCACTTTTGGGGGGATTTAACTATCCCCCCAATATTTTTTTAACTTTTCAGATTTTTGTGTACACCTGGGGACCGTCCCAAGTGTGCACAAAATCTCCCTCCCCCCCAGGTGCCCCCGATGCGCGGATTTAGGTATCCGCACACCGGGGGCACCTTTGCTATTAGATATATAGATAGACCCAAAAATAAAACTCAGCCCAGAATTACTCCAGATTCAGTTATTGTGAAACAGTCAAAGGGGGTGTGTGGTATGGACTTTTGAATATTACACCAAACAATCAAGGAAAAGATCAGAAGATGCTGCTTATCGGTATAGTTGTGTGATGCAACATGGATGCCCAGGACAGCATCTGCTGGCAGACAATGATTCTCCAAAACAGGCTGGTCATCCACTGATAAGCTTCCTGACTTCTTCTCTTAGTAGCATCTGGGTGCATCACATCCCTAATAAGTTATGGCTAGAGACTGGGGGCTTTTGAGGGACCAAAGCCTGGAGTGGGTGACAAACTATTTCAGGTTTCAACGAGATCTTCTTTTCAGCCAGTTGTTTCAGCTTCTTCACTTTATATCTTCATATTGAAGATTACACATGAAATTATTAAAAACTGCCTTAATTTCCGTTATCCAGAGTTTTGAAGTGACTAGTCATAAGCAAGCTTGGAGGGAAACTTGTATCCTGCCCCCCACCCATCTGATTAGATTAGTGAGAAAACTCTCAGGCTGCAGGGGAATCTATAGAACGATTAAGCTGGAATGGATGTTCTGTCTTGAATCCATTTCCAGAAGACTAAAAGCAAGGACCTTTAAGTGTTCTGCCTCAGTTCTATGTGTCTTGTGATGATTCCCAATTCCCTGTGCTTTCTAGGGTTTATATGCAGTTATTGAAGATTTATTTTACTAGAGAACTGTGGGCTTTTACTAAAGACTACTTGGTGGGAAATCCCACCCATGAAGCTAAGGGGTTCAGCTGACTAGTTCATTAGTGCTGAATAAGGACAGCTCTGATGGATACAGAGAAAGAGAGGGATAAAAGAGGGAGAAGAAAGCTCATGGGGTCTCCAGTCCCTTCGCACACATACCCATAAGCTTTCTGTTTTCTTTTCCGAAAGGGGCCAAGTTCAAAAGAATTCCTTTTTGTTGTGGCAGCTTCTTCCGAGGATGAGACTCCCCAATGGAGGTGGGCAAAAGTAAAGGTTTTGAACACACAACTCCCTGCTGGATCTCGGCACAGCTTGGTGCAGGGTGAAGTTATAAGAGGTGGGATAGAGCAAGGTATCTGAGGGACACTGAGAGTAAGGAGGTTTGGTGTAACAAACATGAGTAGTAGTACCTTAAAAAAACAAAATCCTATTCATTCACATTAAAAAATGAGTGCTTCAGGTAACTTTGTTCCCAATTATATCCATTCACCATTTGTTACTGTCCTGGCAAGTGAACATTTACAGGAGAGACATGTTCTCTTTATCTCATTCTATTCCCTTTCCCTTCTGATTGGCTGAATCCCATAGCACACACAGCTCTTAGCAGTCATTAACAACGTATCTGAGGTACCAAGGTCACACCAAGTCAGTCACTGCTTACATGAAGCAGGATCCAATTTGTTCATCATAATTGATCCTGTATGAGGCTAAGACTCGGGCTTCCTTCAGGGCAGCACTGCAGTCTTTGTCCCGAGTAACAGGACAACACTACTCAGGGTTTGATAGCACCAATTTAATATCCCTTTCCTTCTAGTGCTAGTTTTCAATTTGCAGGAGGGTTTTGCTTGCATGGGGTTTTTGTTTTGTTTTTAAGTATAGAAGTATCTTAAAATGCTATTTTTCCACCTGCTATCTGAAGTGGTGCAGTCCATATCAGGAATACCACCTCTTTCTGTTATCTGTACAGAACGGGTCTTTTGCAAAACGTTACCACAAGCCCTTTTCAGACATTATGTTTCTGGTGCTCCTATACTGGGAGAGTGAACTACATGCAATTGTCTTGTTACCCATTTTGAATTAAAAGGGCACCACAAATATTTTGTAGCTTTGGCATGCTCAAACATACATCCTTGAAAATCAGAGTTTCGGATAGTGCATATCGTGGCTAGAAAATATATGTACTGCTCATTGCACACAAAATGGCATTTGTGCATACCCAGAGGGTTGCATGTGGAGCACTCTCCAGGTACACAAGGTAGGATCACCAGCAACATAACGCCCGTAAAGGCCTAAAGGCAGCAAATGAACATACATAGATACATTGATCAATTTTAATTCAGCAACTGAATCTGTGAAAGAAGCTCTGCAAGCATGGGGATAACTTAGAGCCCCTCAGTCTCCAGTTTTTTTGAATATTTGCAACAGAAGGTAGGGAAATTCTGCCATGATAAGATAAAAGTCTAATAGTAGTCACATTTGAATGGAGCTGTATCAAAGCTGGGAACACACCCAACTGAGGTATTCAGTCTGGAGCAGAAAGCTGCCGAGGGATTTCAAAGCAGGTCACCAACGAAGATTGATCAAAAAGATTCTGAAATCAAGAGATTGCTCTTAATGGGGTTCTTATGGTGCTTAGGAAGATAATCCTTTTCAGTGACTAGCTTCTATGAAATTACTCGTGGGAAAGTTTTAAACGCTATAAATCAAAAGAAAACGTTACCGGTGCAGAGGGCAATTAAAATCAGACCACCATTCATTAGAGTCTATGTAGGTGGTCTGGTCTGTGGATGCTTGTGAATCCTTTGTACTCCTCCCAAATAATGCTACCCTCTCAATTTTTTTTTTACTGTAAATTGTGCAGTCTGGAAATAGTAGTACCACTCTCTGTTGTCAGGGAACAATGTGAATGAATAATGTTTCGGGGTTGGGGGGGTTTGGAAGCTCCTAGATTTACTAAGTATCTGGGGGGGGGACACCTATATTTATGGGGGGGTTATAACCATACTGTATACCCAGCACATCTGCTCTGCCACTGAAAAAGATTGCCATGCCTGATATATTCACATATCAATTAGCTGGAATCAAAGTCCTTATTCTTATGCAGATTTGACATTGTTGCCTTCACACTGAGAGGGGCATGTGTAACGATATGAGCTTATGTTT
>NW_015165328.1:0-3546 GCF_001447785.1 Gekko japonicus
CCGTGGAATCAGCTGCCCAGGAAGGTGGCAAGCTCCCCCCTCCCTGGCAGCCTCCGAACAGCAGCTGGACAAACACTTGTTGTCAGGGATGCCCTAGGCTGGTCCTGCATTGGGCAGGGGGTTGGACTAGATGACCTCTATGGACCCTTCCACCTCTGTGACTCTATGGTTCTATGATCCTAACCTTGTTCTGCTGCTTCAGACCAACACAGCAACCCACCTGAATCTAAATCCAAGCTTTATCACAAAGCTCTGTGAACTCCGCGGTCAGTTTATTTAAAGGCATCTCCACATTGTGCCTTCATTTCTAATACTTTGGCCAACTGAGCCGTTTCCTGGAACCATTCAGAGTTTTTTCTTTGCCCTTCCTAGGGGGTCACGGAGGGAACTCTGCTCTCCTCGTCTCCTTTTTTATTCTCACCACAGCCCTGCGAGGAAGGTCAAGCTGAGAGGACAACAGGGGCAAGGTCCCTTGGTGAACTTGGTGGCTGAGTGGGGGATTTGAATCCAGGTCTCTCCCCAAGCTTAACTTGCCCCTCTGACTTTTAGCTGACACTGGTTCTGATTGAGAAAGCCCTAGGTCAGGGGTGTCGAACTCATTTGTTATGAGGGCCAGATCTGACATAAATGAGACCTTGTTGGGCCGGGCCATGTGTGTCATAAAATGTAATGCGGGTAGCAGAGATATAAACCTTAAAGGACACAAACACAAAGGTTTTTTTTTTTACTTAAAATAAAAACATGCTTAAAACATTAGCACGCTTGCAGTATTTTGTTTATTCAACAGTGTCTGATAACTGACACCTCTTGCTCTAAATTATTGCATCAAAATGCCTGTGCTGTTGCAATCTTGAGTATGCTGTTCAGGTGTGTATCTGTAAGTTGCAAACCTACGATGATGCAGCAGCAGCAGAAATGGAAGAAGAAGCAGAAGACAGCCAGTCCCACTGTGGGCCTGATAGAAGCCCTCCGGGGGCCTCATCCGGCCCCCGAGCCACATGTTTGACATCCCTGCTCTAAATGGTGTAAGACCAGTTTCCATGGATCAGAGGACAAACATGTACACCCCTGTGACCTCCGTGGAAGAAGAGAAGGATTTATTTTATTTAAATCTCAGAGAGGAAAGGGTTTATTTTATTTAAATCTCAGAGTTGCAAGGGGCCACCTAGGCTATTTAGTCCAACCTCCTGCCAACATGGAAACTACAACTATAATATCCCCGGCAAGCAGAACCAAGTTTGAGTCCATTGGTACCTTTAAGACCAACAAAGTTTAATTCTGGGTATAAGCTTCCATGTGCAGGCACACTTCATCTGATGAAGTGTAATTCCTGTAACTCCAGGGGATCCCCAGGTCCCACCTGGAGACTGGCATCCCTGGGTTGTACCCATCAATTGGACTGCAAATAATTTTTAGGGGTGCTGATGAAACCACGCACACTGAACCTCCCCCCACCCCCCAAGTCTTCTGGCGACATTAGAACTCGGGACTCACATCCTTCAATTAGGCAATGCAGTCACTCAGGGGAGCATAATGTCCCTTGCAAACCTCCAGGTGAGGGCCTGGAGATTTCCCAACATTACAACTGTTCTTAACACTAGAGAGATCACTTCCTCTGGGGAAAACAGAAGTAGAAGAAGAGAAGAGATTGGATTTATACCCCACCCTTCACTACCCGAAGAAGTCTCAGAGCGGCTTACAAACTCCTTTCCCTCCCCCTCCCCACCACAGACACCCCGTGAGGCAGGTGGGGCTGAGAGAGCTCTTGAGAGAACAACTCTGAGAGAACTTGTGACTGACCCAAGGTCACACCAGCAGCCGCATGCGGAGGAGTGGGGAATCAAACCCGGTTCTCCCAGATTAGAGTTCACGCTCCTAACCACTACACCAAACTGGCTCTCTTCAATTAGAAGAGGAGGAGAAGGAGTTGGAGTTGGATCTATACCCTGCTCTTCACTCAGACTCTTAGCGGCTTACAATCTCCTTTCTCTCCTCACAACAGACACCCTATGAGGTAGGTGGGGCTGAGGGAGGTGGGGCTGAGGGAGGTCTTTCGAGAACTGCTCCTGAGAGAACAGCTCTGAGAGAACTTGTGACTGACCCAAGGTCACACCAGCAGCCGCATGCGGAGGAGTGGGGAATCACACCCGGTTCTCCCAGATTAGAGTCCCCGCTCTTAACCACAACACCAAACTGTGGCGTTATACCCAGCTGAGGTGCCTCCCCTCAAACTCTGCCTTTCCCAGGGTCCACTCCCTGCCTTCCAGGAATTTCCCAACCTGGAGTTGGCAACCCGATCCAGCTCTGATTCCCCCATACACACATTCCACCATAAAGAATCTTTTCTTTTCAAGTCCATTTTTCTCTTTTTGAGGTCAGAGCCTCTCCAAAAAGCCAACTCCTTCACAGAAACTACACCTTGCAGAGAACAGCAACAGAAAAATGTTATAAGAACAAGCAGGGGAAACGGGCTCAGGGAGCCTGGCTGAGAAATGCCAATAGCTCTAAGAGGCTTTGGAGCAAATCTGGATGCATTAGAAAGGAAATCCAGACAACTTGTACTGAACCGGCCCAGACTTACCCAAGTGGCGCACGAACCCCTTCCTGACTCCACGGCCGACCGATGGACTTTCAGAATGAGGGTCCAGTCTTCAAAAAGAGCTCTGTGGGCACAGATCCATCGAGATGCTCCAGGGGGGAAATGAATGCATATAGCTGAGATGCCTGATTTCCCACCCGGTAGCTTTCTCGCTCCCTTCCCTCCGGACTCGCATTGCCTGCGCAGTCCCTGATTCATTGCAATCGCTTCCCATTCATAACCGCTGATCCTTCTTACCGAGGGGAGGAGCCGAGCATGGAGCTTAGAGGGCAGACTGGGGGGGGGGGGGGAGCAGAACAGATCCAGGTTTCTGTTTGTTGGTTGGTTTGTTTTGTGGTTTTAAAGGGGAAGATGAAAGTTAAATGGCTTTCCTGGTGACTGCCTCCAAAGTCAGTACGACTCAGAGAATCTGGGTGCGATAGGTTGCTGGTCTTTCACTTGCCTGGGCCAGAGCACACAGGATTTGCTTGTTTATTATAGGAGAAGGAGAAGAAGAAGAAGAGGAGGAGACTGGATTTATACCCTGCCCTTCACTACCGGCTCACAGACTCCTTCCCCTCCCCACAACAGACACCCTGTGAGGTAAAAGAAGAAGAAGAGATTGGATTTGTACTCCGCCCTTCACAACCCAAGGGAGTCTCAGAGCAGCTTACAAACTCCTTTCCCTTCCCCTCCCCACAACAGACACACTGTGAGGTAAAAGAAGAAGAAGAGGAGATTGGATTTATACCCCGCCCTTCACTACCCAAAGGAGTCTCAGAGCAGCTTACAAACTCCTTTCCCTCCCCCTCCCCACAACAGACACCCTGTGAGGTAAAAGAAGAAGAAGAAGAGATTGGATTTATACCCCGCCCTTCACTACCCAAAGGAGTCTCAGAGCAGCTTACAAACTCCTTTCCCTTCCCCTCCCCACAACAGACACACTGTGAGGTAAAAGAAGAAGAAGA
>NW_015165328.1:3754-6216 GCF_001447785.1 Gekko japonicus
CCCCTCCCCCACAACAGACACCCTGTGAGGCAGGTGGGGCTGAGAGAGCTCTTTTGAGGACTTCTCCTGAGAGAACAACTCTGAGAGAACTTGTGACTGGCCCAAGTTCACCCCAGCAGCTGCATGTGGAGGAGTGGGGGAATCAAACCCGGTTCTCCCAGATCAGAGTCCGCGCTCCTCACCAATACACCAAACTGGTGTATCCTACCTTTACTCGTGGTTCAAGGCAGCTTACAACAACAGTGAAAACCATTTTTTGGTTTAAAACCAAAAAATGAAGTAACAAACCCCAAATGCTCACACGGGGGGCTGCCATAATACTGAATCAGACCCTTGGCCCATCAGAGTCAGTATTGTCTACTCAGACTGGCAGTGGCTTTCTAAGGTCTCAGGCTGAGGCCTTTCCCATCACCTCCTGTCTGGTCCTTTTAGCCGGAGATGCTGGGGATTGAACTTGGGACCTTCTGCATGCCAAGGAGAGGCTCTACCACTGAGCCACACACCCTCTCCATGGCTCTCCAGGGTCTCAGGCTGAGGTCTTTCACATCATCTTTCAGAGGTCTTTCATATCACCTAGTACCAGGCCCTTTTAAACTGTAGGTGCTGGGTACTGAATGTGGAATCTTTTGCATGTGAAGCAGATGTTCTGCCAGGTCAATTCAGGTGGAGTAGTTGTCTTGGTCTGAAGTAATAGAACAGTGTTTGAGTCCAGGGGCAAGTTTAACACCAACAAAGTGTAATCCTCCTGGGTATAAGCTTCCATGTGCAGGCACACTTCTTCAGAGACATAGTTCTGCCATGGAGCCAAGGCCTCTCACCTGAGGATTTGTGTTTGGATTCACAAAGGTGGGAGTGGGTGGTCAAAGCAGCCGCTGTGTCAGAGGCAGATACGGGTGGTGGTGGAAAGAGCCAGTTTGGTGTAGTGGCTAAGAGCAACAGACTCTAATCTGGGAGAACCATGTTTGATTCCCCACTTCTCCCCCATGCAGCTGCTGGTGTGACCTTGGGTCCATCACAAGCTCTCTTGGAGCTGTCCTCTCAAGAGCAGAGAGGACAAGAATAAAGAAGACAGTCGTGAGAGTCTGACCCACAAATCAAGGAGTCAACAAGACTTGCAAAAAAAAAAAAACCCTTCCTGCATATTACAGTCTAAATTCCTACAAATTATAAGGAAATCCGAGCATCAACGTCGTCGAGGGGACCTGGTAACCTAGGGCCTCCTGGCCAGAAATAAAGGGTCTTGTCTGGTTCCTTTAAAAAAGTCCCAAGCCTTTCAGACAGATTTGCCAACCTCCGGGTGGGTCAAACAACAAATATATACACTGCAAAAACCATTTTTATAAGTTAAAGTGTTCTATATGTTCCATCTTAAAAAGCGCATTGTGTATTATTCATAATATTCTAAAACAGGTATATATTCATTACATGCAATATCAACAATAATAATCAGTTTGTACAATCTAAAAGCTACCAGTCAATTTACATCCTTTTTACACAATCAACCCTAACGGGAGTTTCTAGAATTGTACACCTGCTTCCCCTTGCTTGAAAGTCTTCTAAAGGGGGAAGTTTCCTTTTGTGGCTACATTGCAGTTTAAATTGATGTCTGTTGCTGGTCCTACAAAAGACCCATAAGCAGCTGACCTTCATAGACGGAGCGCTCCTGTCTTTCTCTAGGCTGTACAAATTGATTATTATTGTTGATATTGCATGTAATGAATAATAATACACAATGCACTTTATTAGATGGAACATATAGAACACTTTAACGTATAAAAATGGTTTTTGCGGTGTATATATTTGTTGTTTGACTCTTCTAACACTGCAGCTCGAGTTTCCACAACCTCCAGGTGGGGCCTGGAGATATCCCAGCCTTAGAACTGATCTCCAGACCACAGAAATAAGTCCTTCTAATACACAGAGCTCAAACATCCCCATTCTACCTTTCCAATTTTGAATCAACTTGGTACCCAATATTTTCTTATTTAATGTCACATGACATACTTCCTTCTAATTCTCATTTCCACAATTGGTTAACGCTATGATACAGTTTCTAGGGTAATTCATATCTGGCTCTTCCAGACTTAACACTAAACAGAAACAACACTGCTAATACAATCGAACTTCAAATCTTCCTTAACAAGAATAGTGCTCTTTTCACCCTTATGAGGATCTATCTGTCAACAAACTTAGAGCGATTTCGCACTAGAGCTGCCTCGGGGCGCAGCCACCGTTTGCCCCGACACTATTTGTCAATTTCACACCTGAGGCTGTGGGGCGGCATTTGACCCGCGGTTTCGCCCGATTTCCTCCGCAGTTTCGTGATCCTCAAAAACCAGGATCACAAAACTGTGAAGGAAATCGGGCGAAGCAGCGAGTCAAAAGGCAGCCCCGCAGCTTCGGGTGTGAAATTGACATATTTGTGTCGGGGCAAACGGTGGCTGCGCCACAAGGCAGCTCTA
>NW_015165328.1:6362-19961 GCF_001447785.1 Gekko japonicus
TGCTTTCAGTTTCGTGTTTGTGCGGATGCACTTATGAAAAACATCCGGTTTGCAACGGGACGTGGATGGGCGCCAGATGCCACGGGATACTAGCGCTCCCGCAATCAGACGCCCGCCTGTGCCGCGCGTTTTCCGGATACTAGTGCACTTTCCTTGGTACTTTTAAACTCCGCATCTTCGGCGGGATGCCACGGGTTGGTCACGGGTGCGCTATGCTTCCCTGATGTTGCGGTGTGATTGCGCCCCGAAAATCCGCCCGACATTCGTGCCTTTCACGCGGCAAATTCTCCGTGTGACCGGGGCCATATATTGGTTTATTATTTAGGGATTTAAAACAGTTATTGAACTATTATTTTGTTAACATAATAGTATCGTTTTGTTGGTGTACCACTGCAGTGGATTGTTATGATAAAATAAATAAAAATAAAATCAAAAAAGAAAGAAAGACAAGAAATAGGTCCCTCTGGAGAAAATGGTGCCTTTGGAGGGAGGGGGGGCTCCATGGCACCGTACCCTGCTGAGATCCCTGCTGTCCCCAACCCCCCCCTTCAGTCCCCAGGGATTTCCCAACCTGAAGTTGGCAACCCTGCTTTCAGAGCAGGAAAAGCTTGCTGGGGAAGGAAGAACGAGCCACTTTCCTTCCCCAGCGTTGCAGCCCGAACCCATCTCAGAAACAGCCTGACCGCAGCTTCTGCAGCTCAGTTATCCCATCTGGGGTGCCAGCCGTAGAGCCCCGCCCTCAGATGTAATTTGGGGCCCTCTGCTGTTGGCAGGGGTCATTTCCTGCAGGAGCGCAAGGGAGCGGAGCTCCGGCAGTAAAGAGCCCAGGGGGCGGGCACATGCAACAAGCCCCACCCCATGCTCCCAGCAGCCCTCAGTCAGAGAAAGAAGCAGCCAGGTAAGTTGCAGGGGTCCTCCCCCAGCCGCCCGGTCCAAAACAGTCCAGTGGCACCTTTAAGACCAAGTGTTATTCAGGTTCAAACTCTCCCTCCTCTGCGAGGACAGATCTGCACATTCCCCCCCCCCCAATAGCTAGCAATCCAAAACAGTCCAGTGGAGCCTGAGCGGTGGGTGTTGCCTTCTGACACGCTTCCGGTGATGTCAGGGGGTGTGGCATATGCAAATAAGTTATGCTAATGAGCTCCTGCACCTCTCTTTCTACGAAATGAACCCTGAGAATATATATTTTATAACTGCACTTCATGAAGCTATATATATTGAAAAGCATTATTAGAGGCCTCTGGGGATAGAATTAGGATGTGATAAGAATGGGATGCGTACTCAAGAAGCTGCAAGGACACCAAGAGCGAGGCTGACTGTGAATCACAACCCTTATCACCCAGCTCCCCAGACACAAGGGGGACTAGCTTCACTAAGGTCAGAAAGGATCTCAGTGCTCCCTAATGTTCCCGTTGCTCTGAAGAGCAGATAAGCAAATGCAGTCCCTGGCAATACATGAGAGACCAATAGTAAGGTTTAAAGTCAAATGATGCTTGCATGATAGTAACTGCTCGGTACCAATTAGAGATTCTTTAATGTGTAAACTATATGTGATGTCATTTGGGGTATAAGACCTTCTGCCCTTCCTGGTTATGGCAGAATACAGCTCTGGAATTGCTGAGTGCAAAGGCACTCAGCCCTGTATCCCCTGTTTTCAATGCATTAAACTCGTTGGACTCCAACTGTGTGTTTCCAGTTTGGCAACAGGAGCACGCAGGCAGATTCGTGTATCACAGGGACCCAAAGCGGCTTCCCTCATTCTCCTCCCCTCCATTTTATCCTCACAACAACCCTGTGAGGTAGGTTAGGCTCAGAGTGCGTGACTGGCCTAAGCTCACCAAGCAAGTTTCCACGCCATCGGGGGGATTCGAACCTGGGTCTCCCAGATCTTAGTCCGGCACTCTAACTGCAGCCCTGACCTGGATGTCCCAGGCTAGCCCAATCCCGACAGATCTTGGAAACTAAGCAGGGTTGGCCCTGGCTAGTATCTGGATGGGCGACCTCCAAGGAATATCAGGGTCATGACACAAAGGCAGGCGATGGCAAAACACTTCTGAAATGTCTCTTGCCTTAAAAAACAAGTCTGGCTCACCACCTAGTGGTGCATAACGCTAAAAGAGCTAGAACTTCTGGCTGCCAGACAATCTTAGGATCTCCTGGCTATACTACACGCACTGCCATATGATAATTAATTACTCTAGTCACTACACCACATTGACCCTTTAAAGATTCTTGATGGGAAGTTGTTTCCCAGGGGATGTTAAGAACATAAGAACACCAGAGGAGGTGGTTGCTCCGCTCTATTCTGCTACGGTCAGGCCTCACCTGGAGTCCTGTGTCCAGTTTTGGGCACCACATTTTAGGAAGGATGTTGACGAGCTCGAGTGTGTGCAGAAGAGGGCAACCAGGATGGTGAGAGGGCTGGAATCCAAGTCTTATGAGGAAAGGCTGAAAGAGTTGGGTATGTTTAGCCTGGGAAAGAGAAGACTTAGAGGGGACATGATGGCAGTCTTCAAATATCTGAAGGGCTGTCATGCAGAAGATGGAGCAGATCTGTTCTCTCTTGCTCCGGATTGCAAGACTAGATGTAATGGGTGGAAATTACAAGGGAGTCGATACCGGCTAAATATCAGGAGAAACTTCCTAACTGTAAGAGTGGTTGAGCAGTGGAACAGACTGCCTCGGGAGGTGGTGGATGCTCCTTCACTGGACGTTTCCAAGCGGAGGCTGGACGCCCATCTTTTGGGTATGTTGTAGGGCTGTCTTTCGGCTGCGCTCCTGCAGAGTGCGGGGGGTTGGACTGGATGACCTGCAAGGTCCCTTCCAACTCTAACATTCTATGATCCTATAAGAACATAAGCCAATGTTGGATCAGGCCAGTGGCTCATCCAGTCCAACACTCTGTCACACAGTGGCCAAAAATACCAGGTGCCATCAGGAGGCCCAGCAGTGAAAAGTACCACCTCCCCATTTCCATGCATCAAGGCTCCCTTTTTCTCCAGGTCTGTTGGTAACGCCAGTGGGAAACAGGATGCTGGAGGAAATGGCCCACTGATCGGATCCAGCACAGTTGCTCTGATGGGTGGGCAGCTCATTTGGGTCCCCGTTGAATATCTGCTTATCACGCAACTAGAATTATTATTTAAAGAGTTTACACAGCTCGTCTCTTAATGGATCTCTCTCGGCAGCTTCCAGCGGTAATTAAAACAACAGTATCGATGAAGTGGATTAAAGGCAACATCGTCAGGATTAATTAGAACCCAACTGAGATCAAATTAACCTAGCTGTAAAAGCTCAAAACGTACAAGCAAGTTGCCATAAACCATCCAAAGGACTTTGGGGCCTTTTTTAAGGCAAAAGCTTGCAGGGGCTGGGTGGGAGGGAAGGAAAAGTCTTTTAAAAATTATTTGGGCATTTCTGTGCCTTTTTTACAGGAAGGCAGGCAGCATGACATAGCCTGATCAGGAAGGCGGATGGGAGACCACCAAGGAAGGCTCTGCAGGGGAAGGCAATGGCCAACCACCTCTGCTTCTCACTTGCCTTGAAAGCCTGTTGCTGGGGTCACCATAAGTTGGAAGCTAAGCTGCGTGGGTCGTTGGAAGAGAGACCACCAAGGAAGGCTCTGCAGAGGAAGGCAATGGCCAACCACCTCTGTTTCTTCCTTGCCTTGAAAGCCACTTGCTGGGATCACCATAAGTTGGAAGCTAAGCGGGGTCAGTACTTGGAAGTGAGACCACCAAGGAAGGCTCTGCAGAGGAAGGCAATGGCCAACCACTTCTTTTTCTCCCTTGCCTTGAAAGCCCCTTGCTGGGGTCACCATAAATTGGAAGAGAGACCACCAAGGAAGGCTCTGCAGAGGAAGGCAATGGCCAACCACCTCTGTTTCTCCCTTGCCTTGAAAGCCGCTCGCTGGGGTCACCATAAGTTGGAAGCTAAGCTGCATGGGTCGTTGGAAGAGAGACCACCAAGGAAGGCTCTGCAGAGGAAGGCCATGGCCAACCACCTTTGTTTCTCCCTTGCGTTGAAAGCCCCTTGCTGGGGTCACCATAAGTTGGAAGGTAAACTGCGTGGGTCGTTGGAAGAGACACCACCAAGGAAGGCTCTGCAGAGGAAGGCAATGGCCAACCACCTCTGCTTCTCCCTTGCCTTGAAAGCCCCTTGCTGGGGTCACCATAAATTGGAAGAGAGACCACCAAGGAAGGCTCTGTGGAGGAAGGCACTGCCCAACCTCCTCTGCTTCTCACTTGCCTTGAAAGCCCCTTGCTGGGGTCACCATAAATTGGAAGAGAGACCACCAAGGAAGGCTCTGCAGAGGAAGGCAATGGCCAACCACCTCTGCTTCTTAAGTGCCTCGAAATCCCCTTTGTGGGAACACGGCAGTTGTCATAGCGTCCACGGGAAAATTGCTTTGTCTTCTGGTGGCTTGTTCAAAGAAATAAAGAGCTGGGTGTCTTCAACACAGAGATGATGCTCCAAAAGAAATCCAAGAGAGGACTGGGACTGAAAGTGTCACAAAATCCGAGCATAATCCCCCACTCCCATGACCAGTATAAACAAGCACCACACCACCACCTTGTGGAGATAGGTGGGACATACATTTACGTGGGGCAGAGAGCCTGCATGTCTCTCGAACTGCAACCAAGGAGACGATGGGATTTTTAAAGTCCCCTAGAGATTCTGTAGTTGAATTATTGCTGATTAGCTAGGCAAGGTAATGCCTTTCGCCAACGGTGGTTTGCACTGATACATTCCCGGCGGCCTCCCTGGAAAGATTCACTCGCCAAGATCCTACGCCAGAAATAATTACCTCTGTTGAGCTACGGACTAGTTTCTAATCAGCTGTATTGATCTCAAGCTACATTATAGCCACAGTGCTTATCTATTGCTGCTTATAAAGCCATTCGATAGAGTATGGCTGGTTTTAAGGTATTTTTTTTGGCAAGGGTCTTCGAGGTCTTTTATAAGTATTTGTGTATTATTTATTTTTTTGAGGGGAAATGTCTTTTACAGTTATCGTCGGCTGCTTTAGGAACCAGCACAGCTGTTAGTTGTGGGAAAGAAAATGGTAAATCACTGTATTCCACAAAGGAAAAAAAATCCATAGCACATTATTGCAATACTAAGCGTGTGCACGGATTTCTCAACAAATAGATTCCAGTCCAGTAGCACCTTAAAGATTCCGAGATAGATGCTCTCAAGAGTCAAAGAAGAACGTGTAAAGGAAGATGTTACCAACAACATATGGGTGGCTTGGGGAAAAGATATAGGACATAATATAGATATAGAAAGCTGGGGGAAAACATGGAAATCGATAACGTTTATGAGAAGTGTTAATTATAAAGAAAATATATATAAAATCTACCATAGATGGTACTGGTCACCAGACAGGATAGCTAAATGCAACCCTACACTTTCAAGGAATTGTTGGAAATGTAAAAATAACATAGGTACATTTTTTCATATGTGGTGGTGGTGCGCAAAGATACAAGATTTTTGGAAGATGGTACAGAAGATAATTTTAGAAATAACTAAGATTAGAATTGAGTTATCCCCGGAAACGGTATTGCTGAATATGTTACCAGAGAGTTATAGATGGAAAGATAAATACCTGATAATCTATATACTGACAACTGCAAGGATTTTGGTAGCCAAATTTTGGAAACAAGAGTATATACCGAAACTGGATGACCTAGTAAGTAGGTTGTTGGAAACAGCAGAGATGGATAAGTTAAGTTTAGTCCTTCAAGGAAAGGACGAAAAGGTGTTTACGGAAAGATGGAAGCGTCTGTATAAATGGATTAATGTAGAAGAATAACAATAGACTCCATAATCTGATGAAGTATGTATCATGGAAATATGTCTTTTCTGTTTTATGAAAATGAAAATAAAACCTTAAAAAATAAAGAGTCAAAGAAGAAGAGATTGGGTTTATACCCCGCCCTTCACTACCCAAAGGAGTCTCAGAGCGGCTTTACAATCTCCTTTCCCTTCCCCTCCCCACAACAGACACCCCAAGAGGTAGGTGGGGCTGAGAGAGCTCTTTCGAGGACTGCACTTGAGAGAACAGCTCTGAGAGAACTTGTGACCCAAGGTCACCCAGCTGGCTGCATGTGTTGGCTTGGCGAATAAAAACTGGTTCTCCAGTCCACCGCTCTAAACCACTATACCAAATTGGCTCTCCATTCCTACTTGTATCGGATGAAGGGAGCTTTTTGACTCTTTAAAGCTTCTACCCTGGATATGTTGTTGGTCTCCTAAGGTGCTGCTGGACTTGAATCTAACTGTCCTGCCACAGAACAACACGGCTATCCTCTGAAAACATTTCTCAATAAATGAAAACGTACGCACTTACACGCTTGTTTCATGCGCAGGCAGGGGTCATTTCGTAAAAAAAGAGGTGCAGGGGCTCATTAGCATAACTCATTAGCATAACTCATTTGCATATGCGACACCCCCTGACATCACCGGAAGTATGTCAGAAGGCAACACCCAGCGCTCAGGCTCCACTGGACTGTTTTGGATTGCTAGCTATTGGGGGGGGGACACGTGCAGATCTGTCCTCGCAGACGGGGGGGCCAGGGGCCGGGCTCTGGGGGGCCGGGGCGGGGCTCTGCAACTTACCTGGCTGCTTCTTGTTCCTCATGGCCCGACTGAGGGCTGCTGGGAGCAGGGGGCGGGACTTGTTGCATGTGGCCGCCCCCTGAGCTCCTTACTGCCGGAGCGCCGCTCCTGTGTACTCTTGCAGGAAATGACCCCTGTGTGCAGGGGAAACTAAAGTGAATGGAAAAAAGAGTGCATCTAAGAACCTAAGAAGAGCCCCGGGGGATCAGACAGCTTCCTGTCTCACACAGGGGCCAACCAGTTCATCTGGACGTCCAACAAGAGGGCAGAGAGGCCGAGGCCTTCCCCTGAGGTTGCCTCCTGGCTCTGGGATTCAGAGGATTAGTGCCTCTGAATGTGGAGGTTCCCCTCAGTCACCATGGCCAGCAGGCTTTCTAGCTGGTCCAGGTGCAGAACCAGTCCTTCCCAGTCCCCAACTCTGTACTTCCCCATGCCCTCAGATATATTGTTTCCATGGTATTGCAGGCGCTATGCCTCAGTGCATGCTGGGAAACGTAGTCTTCGGAGTGCTGGCCTGTGAGGTACCCTAGGGTGGGGGGTGTGTGTCTCCAAACGTTTTGAACCTGCAGAGGCCATTGGAATTCTGACCCGGCCTGATGGGCAGAACTACAAAGTGGCTGCTGTGGGAGATAGAAGCAGCCACAAAATGGCGGCCACTGCTTACCTTCAGTCACACAGTGAATATTCTTCTGCGGTGGAGGTAGCTGCTGCCAAGACGACACTGTTAAACAGGGCTCTTTTTGTAGATAAAGCCCAGCAGGAACTCATTAGCATATTAGGCCACACTCCGACAGCACAGCTTATTAGCACATTAGGGCGCACCCTCATGTTACCAGAAGTGTGGTCATCCAGCCACACCCACCTTTTGCTCCTTATTCTGTTTACCTTGTCTGTTGTCAAAACCCAGGGCCTTTTTTTGTAGCAGGAACTCCTTTGCATGTTAGGCGACACACCCCTAATGTAGCCAATCCTAATGAGTTTCTGCTGTTGGGTGTGGCCTGTTATGCTAATGAGTTCCTGCTGGGCGTGGCCAACTTGGAAGCCAGCCGGAACTCCGTTCCTGTGCGTTCCTGCCCAAAAATAGCCCTGCTGTTAAAAATCTCCATAGCCAAACAGGTGCTTTGCTAGGAAAATGCCCCTATGGCCACAGTGCCACACCCACTTTCTACAAACACTTGGCGGGCCTCAGAAAAGGTATCGGCAGTTTCCGTGAAGCCCATGGGCACACATTGGGGACCCTTGTCCTAGGGGGGACTAAGGCGAAGGGCGGTGGCCTCTATTTGACATCCAGAAGGTCCCAGGTTCAATCCCTGGCATCTCCAGTTAAAAGGACCAAACAGGAGGTGATGTAAAAGACCTCTGCCGGCTGAGACCTTGGAGAGCCATGGAGATCCTGCTTATTTGCGCTGTAAATGAACACAGCTTCACTGCTGGGATGACGTCCATGGAAAGGCCTAAAAGTATACATGTTTTTGTGTGACTGACCGGCAGGCGATACACAGGCTCTCACTGAGTCCAAGACACATCTCCGATTGCGTTGTTCTGCTGACATGGGGTTGCCAAGTTTTTTTTAAAAAACCAATTTTATTGGGATATAATGAAAAAGTCAAACACATATCAAAATTACATTTGTTATATATCCTTTCCACCTTTCCCCCTCCCTTCTTAGGCTTCCCACAGTGCTCCAACCTCCAGCCCATGTCTTAAATTCTATTATTTACTCCTTCCACCTTCATTTCACATCTATAGGTAACTTCTTTTTCAACTTTCGTTCTTATACGTTATATATTTATCTCTATTCTATTAACCTTTATGTTTCAATAGTTATCAAAGCAAAGCAAACTGTCCTTCACATCCCAGTATTTCTCTAAATAGTCTTTCAGATCTTTCCAATCTGCAAAAAAGTCTTCTGCTTCCAAGTTTTTAAGTTTCCTTGTCATTTTGTCCATTTCAACCATAAAAAGTAATTTTTTTATCCATTCACCCACTTCTGGGACTACATAGGGTTGCCAAGTTGATCTTCGCCGGGAGTGGGGGGCTCTCGGCTGGCGTCTGGTGCGCACGCGCACGTCACCCGGAAGTGACGGGAGGACGCCAGGCACGCTGGGGGCAGGGGCATGGCCATACAAGGGAAAACCATAGAGTTTTCCCTTGGATGGCTGTGGCCCTGCCCCGAGCGTGCCCGGCGTGGTCGCGTCACGTCGGGGTAGAGTTCCCCCCGGGGCCCGATCTGGCGGCGCTGGAGAACGGGCCTCTGGGGCGGGGTTTTCCCTGCCCCCCGGGGGGACTTGGGATCCCTATGCTGACACCAGGCATCCTTTTTTAACTGGCCTGGCATAGAGATTAAGTTGTCCCCACCACATTATCCCCCATCTGAAGAAGTGCCCTCATCTTTGTTGCTGAATGTCAGGAGCTGCTACAAATCTGTTGGGAGTGACGACGGGAGCAGTGGCGTTTGCTGGTAGGCCCAGCCTGGCCTGATCTCATCAGGTCTTGGAAACTAAGCAGGGTCGACCCTGGTTAGGACTTGGGTGCAAGACCACCAAAGAAGTCCAGGGTTGCTGCACCGAGGCAGGTGACGGCACTCCACCTCTTTATGCCTTTTCCCCTGACCTGAATGGCCCAGGCTAGCCCAGTTCTCATCAGATCTTGTCAGTGAAGCAGGGCTGGCCATGGTTAGTCCTTGGGTGGGAGATCACCAAGGAAGTCCAGGGTTGCTACGCAGAGGCAGGCAATGGCAAACAGCCAGTTTGGTGTAGTGGTTAAGTGCGCGGACTCTAATCTGGGAGAACCGGGTTTGATTCCCCCACTTGCACCTGGCTGGATGACCTTGGGCAAGCCATAGTTCTGATAAGAGCTGTCCTTGAAAAAGAGCAGTTTCTGTCAAGAGCTCTCTCAGTCCCACCTGCCTCACAGGGTGTCTGTTGTGGGGAGGGGGAGGGGTTTGTGAGCCGCTCTGAGACTCCTTTGGGTAGTGAAGGGCGTGGTATTAATCCAATCTCTTATTATTATTATTTTACCTCACAGGGCGTCTGTTGTGAGGAGGGGGAGGGAAAGGAGTTTGTAAGCCGCTCTGAGACTCCTTTGGGTAGTGAAGGGCGGGGTATCAATCCAATCTCTTCTTCTTCTTCTTTTACCTCACAGGGTGTCTGTGGTGGGGAGGGGAAGGGAAAGAAGCTTGTAAGCCGTTCTGAGACTCCTTTGGGTAGTGAAGGGCGGGGTATCAATCCATTCTCTTCTTCTTCTTCTACCTCTGAGGGAGCATTCAGACGGGCTGTTTGATCAGCTTTCGTCACGCTTCAGAAACAGATTTTATACGCACGATCACACAGTCAACATCTGCCTCCCGTTCCCAGCCGTTGGTTTCCGGCTCAAAACTGTTTTAACCCGGAGTATTTTGTTACTAGGTCCGAAAGTGGTGTTTTTTCATCTCTCCTGTTTAAAGCTGTATTCCCCCTGTGTGATCGCTCCTCCGGTGTCGAGCCACTTCCGATTTAAACCCCCTCCCCGCTCGAAAGCTGCCTGAGGCTTCCGCTTTTCGCCCGCCAATTTTTTAATGCGTTGGCGGTGTGCGCATAGGCGGAGCTCCGCTACCGTGTTTAGAAAACCGACATTTAAACGGTCACTTGTTTTAGAGTTTAGATGAGTTCGGGATCTCACGGAGGCCATTTTCGGGTCAAACGTTTAAAGGGAAGTCTTTTGTTGGAGGGGTTGGATTGATTCGCCCCGGTGTTTCTGCACATGCACCATGGTAGTTTCGCCCCCCCATTCTACGGAGGGGCGCCTACGCACATGCGCAAACTGAGAAAAAAATAAAAAACCCGCTGACACACGCTCCCGTGTGTCAGTAGTGTAGACGCCGGGGAGCGATGTGACTGCGTGGTAAGGCGGGATAAGGGAGGTAAGTGTGATCGCGATTGTCCAGATCAAATATAATCCGGTTAGAACCGGAGCAGTTTAACCCACTCTCAGCACGCCCTCTGACCGCACCTGAGTGTTTTTTGCTATGACCCGGGCTAGCCCGATCTCATCAGGTCTTGGAAGCTAAGCATGGTCGGCCCTGTTTAGTACTTGGGTGGGAGACCACCAAGGAAGTCTAGGGTTGCTACGCAGAGGCAGGCCATGGCAAACCACCTCTGCTCGTCTCTTGCCTTGAAAACCCCAGTAAGGGTTGCGCTAAGTTGGTTACAACTTGATGGCTCACTTCACCTTCACCTTACTGTCCACGCCCCAGTCTCCCCTGGGTGTTTGTGTGCCAAAGTGATTCACAACATTCTAAAAACTTGGACTGGGAGGAAAACAAGAGACGACGTCAGAGTCAAGTATTTATTGATAACGATGGAGCATCGGTTCCGTATTTGGCTTTCGACGGCAGATCCTCTTACAGCCGGTTAGTCATTTCAATGCTTTTAAAACGTCGTCTATCAAGACGTCACCCCACCACCACCCCGATTTGCATTCATACCTGTCATGAAGCATTTTATTGGCTAAAGTGCGAGTGATGGAATAGAAAACACCGGGCAGGACCAGCGGACCTCAGATCCAAGGCATGCCCTGTGGACCCGTCCGCCGGTGGGGCGTCACCCCGGCAAGCGTGGGAATGGCAGCCGATCGTTCCGCAACCCTTGACCGATTTTACGCCAAAGCGGTTACAGAGACACCGGAGAAGGGGGGGAAAAGACTTAATAACTCAACAATATCCCCATCAGTTCTGAG
Source organism: Gekko japonicus (assembly GCF_001447785.1). Lineage (NCBI taxonomy): Eukaryota > Metazoa > Chordata > Lepidosauria > Squamata > Gekkonidae > Gekko > Gekko japonicus. The sequence goes on from NW_015165328.1 coordinate 17,700, forward strand.
GGTACGAGAAGTCAAAGAACGTATGGCTATCACACCTAAGCCTTGGTTGGTGTGCTGTTCTCTTGGGAAAAGCCGACAAAAAAAGATCGGAGACGTTTTGGTCCTGAGAAACCAGGATAATCTAGACCGCTCCCCCCCCCCCGGTCTCCTCTTGGTGTTATGGCTTGTTCCTCCAGGGCTTCATTTCGTGCCCCCTCTCTTCCCATGAACTTCAGATGTTGTATCTGCAGAGTTGTAGGGATTGGTCTAATGTTGTCTTTCTGCGCAACTATTTACCTTCTGCAGTATTCGGTGGAGTCACACGTCCAGTGGCTGCCGAAGTGGCCGACCTCCAGGTTGGGTCTGTAGCGGCGTTCCCGCCAAGCTGAGTTCGTGTGAGCTAGCTCACACTTTTTTGGCCTCCGGCTCACACATTTGTTGCCTCAGCTCAGGAAGGAGGGCTCCAGAGCACACTCATTGATGCAGCGGCCAAATCGCTCGCTCACAACCTTAACGCCGGTGGCTCACAAAGTAGAATTTTTGCTCACAAGACGCCACAGCTTAGAGGGAGCTTTGGCCTGGAGATCTGTTGGGATGCCAGGAGGTCTCCAGACCATACCTGGAGGTTGACAACCTCACACTGCAGACATAATACACATAGACAGGCACCGGCTCGACAAGTCAATGATCCAGTAGTCCAAGCCAGATCAGTGTGTCGGTAAGGAGGAAATCATGCGGCAGACTTCTGGGTTCTGGCAGGCAAGGTGTGTTCCCACCCATCCCATTCCCAACCTGGAGTCCAACAATCTGTCCTAGAAAACGCAGGGGGCGCTTCGATACAGCTTCTGGCGTCAGCGCTAACAACACAGGCAAGGGATATGCCAGTTAAGAATGAGCCCTTCAGATAAATTGGCAATATACTTTTTTCCCCTGGGTTGGGGTTCATGCTCCAAACCCGCACGTGTGCGCATGAGAGATGTACCTCTCTGTGTAAACATACAGCCTCGCGGCATGATTCTGAGGCTGACACACTCCCCCCCCCCCTCCAAAACAGCAGGATCGGTTTCTGGCTCCACACTGCTGCCCGCCACCAGCGACCCACAAACCCATGCCTTGTATGCGGTCAACAAAATAAGCATTTTGGCTTCTGGAAAAGGCACCTTTTTAGAAAAAACGAAGAACAGAATTAAAAACAACAACAACATCAACCGCCCATCCTCGGAAACAAAAGAACCACCACCCCCCTTTTAAAACTGAACACATGCACGGTCCGTATACATCTGCAGGCATATATATATATACGTATATACTGCATCTTGCAAGATCCTATACATTTATATATGGCACAAGAGGGAAAGTCCTTGAGTAATTCAGACGTTGGTGAGGGTGCCGCTGGTCAGAAGGTGGACCTTCAGACTTCCGGGGAGTTCTGTGGGTCGCTTGTTCCCTTTGTCTTGGAGGCCGAGGATGTGGACTGACTGGAGGTCGTTCGGGTCGCCCGGAAGAGACACCTGGCCCAAAAACTCATCGCTGATAAGGTTGTGGTTCCAGACCTGGAGGGAGAGAAACAGGAGAGGAAGGATGGATGATTAGGTGATAAACACCATCTCTGATTCAAAATTCAGGGGGTAGCTGCGTCTGAACTGGTGGAGACTGACCAAGAGCGAGATCTTGAAGTTGTAGTAGATAACTCACTGAAAATGTCTAGACAGTGTGCAACTGCAATAAAAAAGGCCAGCGCTATGCTGGGGATTATTAGGAAGGGAACTGAAAACAAATCAGCCAGTATCATCATGCCCCTGTATAAATCGATGGTACGTCCTCATTTGGAGTACTGTGTACCACACCTCAAAAAGGATATTATAGCATTGGAATAAGTGCAGAAAGGAGCTGCGGTGGCTCAAGTGGTTAAGACGCTGAACTGTAGGCTGTAGAAGGTCAGTAGTTCAACAGTTCGAGACCCGGGTGCCACATGACGGAGTGAGCTCCCGTCTCTAGTTCCAGCTCCTGCCAACCTAGCAGTTCGAAAGCAAGAAATTGCAAGTAGATAAATAGGTACCACTTCGGTGGGAAGGGAACAGCGTTCCGTGTGCCTTGGTGTTTAGTAATGCCGGCCACATGACCACGGAAACATCTTCGGACAGCACTGGCTCTTCGGCTTGGAAACGGAGATGAGCACCGCAACCCTAGAGTCGGATTCGACTGGCTTTCGAGCAAGGGAACCTTTACCTTTACCTTTTTAAGTGCAGAAAAGGGCAACTAGAATGATAAAAGGGTTGGAAC
>NW_015165328.1:20100-41465 GCF_001447785.1 Gekko japonicus
TCCCTATGAAGAAAGGTTAAAGCGCTTGGGGATCTTTAGCTTGGAGGAACGACGGCTGAGGGGTGACATGATTGAGGTTTACAAGATTATGCATGGGATAGAACAGGTCGAGAAAGAGGTACTTTTCTCCCTTATCTCACAATACAAGAACTCGTGGGCACTCAATGAAATTGCTGAGCAGTCGGGTTAGAACGGATAAAAGGATGTACTTCTTCACCCAAAGAGTGATGAACACATGGAATTCACTGCCACAGGAAGTGGTGGCGGCTACAAGCATGGACGGCTTCAAGAGGGAATTAGATAAACATATGGAGCAGAGGTCCATCAGTGGTAATTAGCCACAAGGTATAGATAGGAACCAGATAGCCAGACGATGCCACTCTAATGGCAGAAAGTGTCGTTGTTGTTCAGTCGCACAGTCGAGTCCGACTCTTCGCGACCCCATGGACCAGATCACGCCAGGCCTTCTGGTCATCCGCCGTCCTCTGAAGTTTGCTCAACTTCATGTTCGTTGCATCGATGACACTGTCTAACCATCTCATCCTTTGCTGTCCCCGTCTTCTTTGACCTTCAATCTTTTTACAGATACCCTGGACCACCAAAAAAGACTAAATTAGTGGGTTGTAGATGTGTTTGAATTATGATGCTGGAGAAGAGTGCACTTGGACTGCAAGGAGATTGAATCAGTCAGTCCTAAAAGAAATCAACCTTGACTGTTCCCTGGAAGGCCAGAGACTGAAGCTGAAGCTCAAATACTTTGGCCACCAAATGAGAAGGGAGCACTCACTGGAGAAGACCCTGATGCTAGGAAAGACTGAAGGTAAGAGGAGAAGGGGACGGCAAAGGATGAGATAGTTGGACATAGATGCAACGAACATGAATTTGAGCAAACTTCAGAAGACGGCGGAAGACAGGAGGGCCTGGCATGATCTGGTCCATGGAGTCGCAAAGAGTCGGACTCGACTGTGTGACTGAACAACAACAAGAAGAAGACTCTTGAGAGTCCCCTGGACTACAAGGAGATCAAACCAGCCAATCCTCAAAGAAATCAATCCTGACTGTTCCCTGGAAGGCCAGATCCTGAAGCTGAAGCTCAAATACTTTGGCCACCAATTGAGAAGGGAGCACTCACTGGAGAAGACCCTGGTTCTGGGAAAGATTGAAGGTCAAAGAAGACGGGGACGGCAAAGGATGTGAGGGTTAGACAGTGTTATCGATGCAACGAACATGAAGTTGAGCAAACTCCGGAGGACGACGGAAGACAGGAGGGCCTGGCGTGATGTGGTCCATGGGGCAGCGAAGAGTCAGACTCGACTGCGCGACTGATCGACAAAAAAAAGATCACATCAAGCCTGAACTCTCCCTGGAAGCTCAAATTACTAAAGTGAGGCTATCGTATCTTGTTCACAATATGAGAAGACAAGAGGCACTGGAACAGATAAGAATGCTATGAAAAAGAGTGTTCCCTCTAAGCTGAGTGTGAGCTAGCTCACAGTTTTTTAGCCTCCGGCTCTCACATTTTTGCCTTAGCTTAGGAAGGGGGGCTCCAGAGCCAACTAACTGGCGCAGCGGCCAAATTGCTCGCTCACAACTTTAACGCCGGCAGCTCACCAAGTAGAATCTTTGCTCACGAGACCCCACAGCTAAGAGGGAGCACTGGATGAGGTGGACTGACTCAGTCAAGGAAGTCACAGCCCATCGTCTGCGAGAACTGACCAAGGCTGTTAATTGACAGGCTGTTTCGGAGATTAGGAAAGGGCTCTTCTGATGTTCTTATGAGGGGACGGCCTCGGCCTCCCTGCCCTGTTGTTGGCCCTCCAGAGGAACTGGTTGGCCCCTGTGTGAGACAGGATGCTGGACTAGATGGGACTATTAGTCTGATCCAGCAGGGCTCTTCTGATGTTCTTATCAGGGGAAGGCTTCGGCCTCCCTGCCCTGTTGTTGGCCCTCCAGAGGAACTCGTTGGCCACTGTGTGAGACGGGATGCTGGACTAGGTGGACCGCTGGTCTGAACCTCCAGGGCTCTTCTTCTTACGTCTACTGGAGTTAGTGGTCTTAAACAGGCATGACTCTGCTTAGGATGGCACTGGAGATGAATACAGTCTTAAACAGATGAATGCTGTCACCAATATAACCTCTGATGACTTTTCCTCTCAAACCGGGAAGAGACAGACAGACAGATGAAGCTGCCACCACAGCACAAGGATCTTCACTTTGTGACCAGCCATTTTGTGTCTGGCTCCGCCTACTCTGGCAGCCATTTTGTGGCTGCGCTCACCAGGCTGTGTCAGAATTCCAAAGGTGCCTACAGGGTCTAAAGGGTGGGGACCCCTGGGACAGACAGAGAAGGAGGACACTTCACGGCTCATAATTTCTATGCAAGCGTCTGATCGTCACTTGCTTTTTTGGTTTGCGGAGGGTACCGTTTGCACTCCTGGCACCTTGCCCGTCCTGAGGAAGACTGTACCTGAATGAGGATCGGCTGCCCCGGTTTCTTGCGGTAAAAAAGGCCTTTCACATCGAACTCTGGCGTCGGCGTGTTCTTCACCACTGGCGAACGGACCTTCTCTCCTTCACACTTAATGATCACGTAGGGATCCACTGAGGGAAACAAAATGGCCGCCGTAAGGCTGAGGACAGCTGTGGCCAGCCTCGACTGTGTAAAGGCCGCCTGAACTCTTGCAGGCTGCCACCATTCCCCCCCCCCCTATTTTTCTCTTCAGCCCTGAATCCTTCACCTGCTTTGTGATACTATATCTCTCACTTCCTTGTGATACTACTTAATTTCTCTCATTATGTCTGGGGCAGTGATGCTCTGCATTGTTGGTGCTTGGGGGGGGGAGAACAGTGGGAGGGCTTCTGGAGTTCTAGATCCACTGGTGGACCTCCTGATGGCGCCCTGGGTTTTGGCCACTGCGTGACACAGAGTCTTGAACTAGATGGGCCATTGGTCTGATCAGGGCTCTATTTGTAGATAAAGCCCAGCAGGAACTCATTAGCATAATAGGCCACACCCAACAGCAGAAACTGATTAGCATATTAGGCCACACCCCTGGCAGCACAGCTCATTAGCCCATTAGGCCACACCCCCATGTTACCAGAAGTGTGGTTATCCAGCCACACCCACCTTTTGCTTGTTATTCTGTTTACTTTGTTTGTTGTCAAAACCCAGGGCTTTTTTTGCAGCAGGAACTCCTTCGCATGTTAGGCCACACACCCCGAATGTAGCCAATCCTCATGAGTTTCTGCTGTTGGGTGTGGCCTATTATGCTAATGAGTTCCTGCTGGGCGTGGCCAACTTGGGAGCCAGCCGGAACTCCATTCCTGTGCGTTCCTGCCCCAAAATAGCCCTGGGTCTGATCCAGCATGGCTTACGTTCTTATGTCTGGGGGAGTGATGCCGCGGCCCCTTTTAGAAAGCTTATCCCCTGCCACAAATTTTGTTCAGATGGGTAGCCGTCTTGGTCTGAAGCGGCAGGACCGAATTTAGAGTCCAGGGGCACCTTTAAGACCAACCAAGTTTTATTCTGGGTATAAACCTTCGTGTGCATCCTTATACCCGGAATAAAACTTTGCTGGTCTTAACGGTGCCCCTGGATTCAGACTTCGTTCTACTGCCACAAATTTCGTTAAGTTTTTAAAGAAGAAGAAGAAGAAGAGATTGGATTTATACCCCGCCCTTCACTACCCAAAGGTGTCTCAGAGCGGCTTACAAACTCCTTTCCCTTCCCCTCCCCACAACAGACACCCTGTGGGGTGGGTGGGGCTGAGAGAACTCTGACACAAACTGCTCTTTTTCAAGGACAGCTGTGCCAGAGCTTGTGACTGACCCAAGGTCACATCAGCAGGTGCAAGTGGAGGAGTGGGGAATCAAACCCGGTTCTCCCAGATTAGAGTCCTTGCACTTAACCACTACACCAAAGGGGCTATTCGTTTCTTGCCCTTCAAAGACGTACACTCGCAGGGCAATCGTCTGTGGGGACTGTTTGAACTTTCAGGAACAAACTAGCTCCAAATACTAGAGGATTTGGTACCGTCTTGAGAACTATGGTTCTTCAGCCCGGTCCCCGAGACGACGTGGACTTGCGATACCAGCTGCGGGTAGCCGCACATTCCGCTCCAGCAGGTGTGAGGGGGCTCGTCCAGGGTCAGCTCTCTGAAAGGAAAAGGGGGAAACACACGGGGGACATCAGTAACTTCAGCCGCAGAACTTCGAGCGTCCCTTATTATCCAAATCCCGACACGCCCACTGAGCCCCAGGATATAGCCGGTGAAAAGTGCCAGCGAGAGCGGCCAGAGCGAGGAAAGAACCACGGAGACAGGACTTTCAAGAAAGGAGAAACAAGGTATTCCACCTTATGGTCCTTGTCAGAAGGGCAGGATAAAGATGCAATAAATTGAACATCTTAGAGCTGCAAAGGGTGGTGCTGCCATGAAGGGGGGGATGGGGGCCCCCCCAGATTCCAGGGTTCCATGTGTACTAGATTTTGTGGATTTCCAGCTTTCGTTAGCGAAAAGTCTCTAGCCCTTTTCTTTGTGGAGATATACCTTTCCCCTTATATCTCCACAATGAAAAGGCTTGGAGGAGGAGGTGGAGGAGGAGATTGGATTTATACCCCGCCGTTCCCTACCCAAAGGAGTCTCAGAGCGGCTCACAAACTCCTTCCCCTCCCCACAACAGACACCCTGTGAGATACTTGGGGCTGAGAGAGCTCTTTCAAGAACTGCCCTTGAGAGAACAGCTCTGAGAGAACTTGTGACTGACCCCAGGTCACACCAGCAGCTGCATATGGAGGCATGGGGAATCAAACCTGGTCCTCCCAGATTAGTGTTTGCGCTCCTAACTACCGGTACTATACCAAAAGCTGGAAATTCAGATTACCCAGTATATCTACTTGTTATAAGATTGTCAGTACAATAACGTGCAGAGTTACTCCAGTCTAAGTCCAGTGAGACAACATCGGGGAAGGTCTTAGCCTCTAATGCTGGCCACTGTTTTAAACAGCATGCTGGACTAGCCGGGCCACTGGTCAAGCAGGGTTTTTCTTATTTGGGGTGACAAAATACCATAAGAAGATCATTGTAAGAAGCAGCAGAACAGAGATCTAAATTTTCTTTAAGAACCTCAGAAGAGTCCTGCTGGATCAGACCAGTGAGGGTCCATCTATTCCAGCATCCCGTCTCACACAGTGGCCAACCAGTTTCTCTGGAGGGCCAACAACAGGACAGAGAGGCCGAGGCCTTCCCCTGATAAGAACCTAAGAAGAGCCCTGCTGGGTCAGACCAGTGAGGGTCCATCTAGTCCAGCCTCCTGTCTCATACAGGGGCCAATCAGTTCCTCCGGAGGGCCACCAACAGGGCAGAGAGGCCGAGGCCTTCCCCTGATAAGCACCTAAGAAGAGCCCTGCTGGATCAGACCAGTGAGGGTCCATCTATTCCAGCATCCCGTCTCACACAGGGGCCAACCAGTTCCTCTGGAGGGCCACCAACAGGGCAGAGAGGCCGAGGCCTTCCCCTGATAAGAACATCAGGAGAGCCCTCCTGGATCAGACCAGTGATGGTCCATCTAGTCCAGCATCCTGTTTCTCACAGGGACCAGCCAGTTCCTCTGGAGGGCCAACAACAGGGCAGAGAGGCCGAGGCCTTCCCCTGATGTTGTCTCTTGGCACTGGGATTCAGAGGCTTAGTGCCTCTGAATGTGGAGGTTCCCCTCAGCTACCATGGCTTGTAACCACTGACAGACCTCTCCTCCGTGAATCTCTCTAATTCCCCTTTTAGGGGGGCGTCTATTCCTGTGGCCATCATTACATCCTCGGGGAGCGAATTCCACATTTTAATCACTCTGTGTAAATTAGTATTTCCTTTTGTCTGTCCTGAACCTACGACCCGTCAGCTTCACTGGATGCCCTCAAGTTCTAATCTTTTGGCAGAGGGAGAAAAGGTTCTTTCTCTGCCTACTCTCTCCACCCTGTGCATTATTTTATAAACCTCTATCACATTCCCACCCCTTAGTCACCTCTTTTCTAAACTGAAAAGTCCCAGACTGCTTCTTCCTCAGACCTGTCCACAACCACGTCTTCTTTCCCAGCTCCAGAAGTGGAAGTTGGGTTTCCGGAAGCCTCTAAAAAATTCTTTAGAGTGGTTTTGGGAGGATGAATGGCATGCTTCAACAGGCTCAGAGGCCTAGGCCCTGAGCCCCACAAGTTGGTTGTGTGTGCATTGACCAAGCATTTCCTCTTGTCCACCTCCCACCCTTTTCACCGTAGAGTTCCCAGTGATTCTGAGAGCTACCCACTGTCACTTCTGGTCTAGAAATTGTCAGAATTACCATAGAATTCCCTCAGAAAAATTGTCAGAATTACCACAGAGTTCCCACAGAGAAATTGTCAGAATTACCATAGAGGTCCCACAGAGAAATTGTCAGAATTACCATAGAGTTCCCACAGAGAAATTAGAATTACCATACAGTTCCCAGTGATTCCTAGAGCTACCCCTTTGTCACTTCCGGCTTCTACCCAGAAGCGACATGGCGTGATGTCACAGTTTTTAACCAGAAAAGCATTCTAATGCCTCAGGGGCGTGGCCCAAGACGAGAGACAGACCCCCCAAGCGGGAAGGCGGAAAGGAGAGGGGGAGGCGCGGTGAGACAGCCCCCTCCCCTTACTGGCAATCGGAAGGCACATCTGTGAACACCCTGAGAAGGAACTCGCCCACGTGGTCGGGGTCGAAGGTTGTGGGGATGATGATGTAGCGGCCTTCTTTCTGGTCCGTCCTCAGGAAGACGCTGCGAGAGTTGATGTAGATGGAACTGGCTACTTTCTGCTGCAGAGTGTGCATCCGGAAGGTCCGATTCAGCTCCACCTGCGGGGAAGCAAGCGCTGCTGAAATCCAGGGGGCGTGGCCTTTTATTTGCATCTCCTGTTCCAAATTCCACATGAACACAGGGAGATGTCCTAGACCGTCAGTCCATCAAGGTCAATCCTGTCTATTCAGACTGGCAGCAGCTCTCCAGGGTCTCAGGCTGAGGTCTTTCACATCCCCTCCTGCCTGGTTCTTTTAACTAGAGATGCCGGGGATTGAACCTGGGACCTTCCGCATGCCAAGCAGAGGCTTTCTTGCATGCACATGAATGCTTATATCCAGAATTAAACTTTGTGGGTCTTCAAGGTGCCCCTGGACTCAAACTTTGTTCTATTGCTTCAGACCAACACGGCTCCCCACCAATAATCTCTCTAAGTTGTGGAGTCTTGTGAGCAGAAATTCTACTTTGTGAGCGATTCGGCATTAAAGTTGTGAGTAAGCCATTTGGCAGCCGCATCAATCAGTTTGCTCTGGAGTCCTCCTTCCTGGGCTAAGACAAAAATCTGTGAGCTGGAGGCTAAAAAACTGTGAGCCGGCTCACACTAACTCAGCTTAGAGGGAACACTGCTCACCACCTGAATCTATAATGACAGCTTATTTTATTTTATTGGTTGGGTTTATATCCCACCCTTCCCGCAAGCGGGCTCAGGGTGGGTGGCAAGAAAATTGACAGAATCGTTATATTATCACAATAAATAGCTTAAAACCATTTAAAAGATGGCAAAATTATACATTAATCTATGTGGTTCCAGCAGTGCTGGGATAATAAATCACAACTAAGTACCACCAAGTTGCAACACATTCATGGTGACCCCTCAAGGGGTTTTCAAGGCAAGAGATGAGCAGAGGTTGGCATTTGCCTGCCTCTGCCGTGCAACCCCGGACTTCCTTGGTGGTCTCCTATCCAAGTACGGGCCATGGCTGGCCCTACTTAGCTTCCTGAGGCTCGTATGGGCTACATCAATTGCAGTTAAAAACCCCTCCCCCAAATAATAGAACAAATTATTACTGTACATTGTGACATTATCAAAACTACATATCAAGACAAAATACCTTTGTAAGATGCTCCTCTAACAAGGGCATGACCTTCTCTCGAACAGGAGTTAATCTTTTGGAGACAGTTGCATGGATAGCTATTATGTTTTCCAGAACTTTACCCCTCTACAGCCCTGACAGCAAGAAAACGTGCCCTTTCGTAATGAAATGTCAGTTTATAAATGTGAAGGGGGGGAGGGAAGGTAAAACGATATTTTCAGCATGCATGCACGGCCGTCAGGATATCCTGCCTTTCTACAGAACGGCTACACAAAGGTAAGCGCATATCCGAAAGGCACTGATAGGCCAGCCGTCTGTATGAAAATACGCAGGGGTCACGCCCCCCCCCCAATAGCTAGCAATCCAAAACAGTCCCGTGGAGCCTGAGCGGTGGGTGTTGCCTTCTGACACACTTCCGGTGATGCCAGGGGGTGTGGCATAGGCAAATAAGTCATGCTAATGAGTTATGCTAATGAGCTCCTGCACCTCTTCTTCTACGAAATGACCCCTGAAAATACATGACTCACCTTGAAGATGTCAAACCCGATAGCTAAGTTCTCCCCTTTGCCCTCCTTCCGACTGGTCCGTTTGGGCTTCTGTTGAATGCTGATGAGCACTTCGTCCTCTGTTTTCTTCACGTCAAAAACATACTGGAGAAAACAAACAGACGAAAAAGCGCGGGGGTGGTCATATTGAGACTTTGGAACATACTTTGCTGCTCTGTTGTTTCTGGGGAAGAAATATTTAGGGCAGTTCATATCTTATAAATCTTATCTTTCTTCGTATAGCGTAATTCAGATGTTGTAGCGGTGGAGAAATGCCTTGTCTCCTGGGAGGCTGGCAACGAGCAGGATTTGACTGTGCATTTTAACCATTTCTCTCCCCCCCCTCGGAGCTAAGAACAAGCAGAAGAGGGGAGGAAGTTAACCTTCCAGACGCACCTCTTAAGGAATGCTAATAAATCTAGCAGGAGAGACAATGAGATGGACTAGTTCAACCCCCCCCACACACACACACACTAGCAGGGAACATAGAGTTCGGGGTGTCAAAATTCTAGAGAGGATGAGGAAGTAACTCTTTGGAGACAACAGGAAAAGAAGCCTTGACCTGGGCTGACCGGGGTCAAAGGGGAGGAGACAGAGATTTGTTAAAACCACCTTGCAAGGGGAAGGCGAGGTCTCTCTTTTCCTTGGGATGCTGAGCTGAACAGACCTCTTGTCTAAGGTTGGGAGCAGGCCTCCCCTTTGGACCACGCGACTAGCCTAGAGAGCTGGACCAACCCTCGAGGCAATGAAGACTCTGTAGGGAGCTGTAACTGACTTAAGCGAAAAGAGCCTGTCCTAATTTTAATATCTGTTGGGGCATGTATAGCTGAGAGGGACAGAGGATTTGCGTTTAGCCCATTTCTTTTGTTCTTCCTTGCTTCACTCTGGCATGGTACGAAAAGTATGCTTGTAAACATTTTCTTTTGAATAAATACTTTAAACTTTTGACCCTGGAAGTGGTTCTCTGTACCACATAGGACCCCCCCACACACGGTTTTGGACACGCTATTTTCAAAGGGGAACCCAAGGAGTGGGAAAGGCAAGCAGCTGGCAACTGGCTATTCCCCCAGGGATGCACAAGGCATTAATCCATCCCCATGGTAGCCAGGAAGTTGAGTGTCCTGGTCCCTTCAGTGGGAAATCCCTATATTGATCAGGTAGTGGTGGCAGCTACTGGAGAGTAAAAGGAAAAGCCCCTCAAGGGAGTTGGCAACCCTGAGGAGGGCAAGGCAGAACGGGGCCTGCAGGCCAGAGTGGGCAAGGGTTCTGCCATAGTAGCAATATTTTCATCGGCTGTAATTAAATGTAAAAGGGGATAATATACGGTTGTTTCAGCGTGAAACTGCTTGTGGTCAGTTTGCCATTGAAGCAATATCATTTAAGTCAGTACAATAAAGAAAAGAGAGACGTTAGGTGGCGTTAGTCCTACACCTCAGTTGTTGCGCCATCCGCACCCCCAGTTAATTCATTGCACGGCTCATTCACAAATGCCTCCATCTGGAAGCACCCCACTAGCGAAATACGTCTAGGATTCCGTTGCTTGGCCTAGTCAACTCCCCCTCCCCTGGATATTAGGGCATACAAAGCTGCCTCACCCGGATCACTGACCCATTTAACGTTCTCAGTGCAACTCTCCCAGGAAGAGAGCCTGACGACTGGTGGGAGGGTTGGAGACATGGGGTGTGCGCCATTGGTGACATTGCCGACGTCTCTCCATCACTTCCTGGCACAAACCAGAAGTGATAATGGGTAGGTCTAGGAATTCCCGGAAACTCTATGGTTTTGCCACAGAGTTTCCAGAAATTCCTAGAGCTACCCTTTGCCACTTGCAGCTTGTTCCCAGAAGTGATACCGCATGACGTCACTGTTCTTTAAAAAAAAATTTCTTCTGCCGCCATTCCGATCAGTGGCTGGCACCAGGACCTCAGGGCGGGGGATTCCTTGCCCCATCTGAGGGCTTCACTAGAGCTTCTTTCCCAGCCTGGACATCTCCTCCTTTGTACCTGGAGATGCCGGGGACTGAACCTGGGACCTCAGGCATGTAAAGCATGGGGTCTGCCACTGAGCTATGAACACAGGAAAGAGAGAGAGGAGTTAAGAAACTCATTTAATATCCTGTAAGAATGGTGTGTGCCTCCCTTGATGTAGCTGGAATTATTCTTTTATTTTATTTATTCATTTATTAGATTTATACCCCGCCCTACCCCAAGAAAATGGGCTCAGGGCGGCTCACCACATAAGAACAACACTAAAACAGTAAAACAATAAATAACAACAACAGGTTGAAAATCAGATCCATGCCATATAAAGTGATCGTTCCAAAAGACTCCAGTTCCTAGATGATATCCAAAGTAAGGTACTGGGAAAAGGTTAAGGAGGAGGAGGAGGAGATTGGATTTATACCCTACCCTTCACTACCCAAAGGTGTCTCAGCGGCTTACAAACTCCTTTTCCTTCCCCTCCCCACAACGGACACCCTGTGAGGCGGGTGGGGCTGAGAGAACTCTGACACAAACTGCTCTTTCAGGAACAGCTGTGCCAGAGCTTGTGACTGACCCAAGGTCACATCAGCAGCAGCAAGAATAGGGAATCAAACCCGATTCTCCCAGATTAGAGTCCGCGCATTTAACCACTACACCAAACTGGCACTGGACAGAAGGACAGTGCCGTGAACAGGACGGGGGGGGGGGCAAAATGCATTGACCGAAGGCCTGGCGGAACAGCTCCAAATTGGTGGTCAGAATGTCGGGAGCCACAAAGTTCAGAAAGCCCACGATTTGGGGCACACAGGGGGGAAAGGGGTCAACTTACCCAGCTGTGGAGCACGGTTGTAGCTTTGGGGATTCCCACCCCCTCAACCATTTTGAGGAGTCCCTATGTGGAGCTCATCTCCTACACCTCTCACCTGGGGGTTCTGCAGAAAAGTGTCCCTGTGATTGACGCAGCCCCCACAGCGGTTCTTCAAGGGCTCCTCGTGTTTTGACCACGCCCCTCGCAAGACCACTTCCTCCCACGTCTTGTGGATGCTCAGGTAGGACGTGTTTATAAGGCGGCATTTTATGATGTCCGTGAAGTACTTGCAGAAGTCTTCGAACACCATCCTATGGCGGGAAAAGTTCTAATTTTAGTGAGAAACTAGCTTGGTTTTGCCACAACCTCATGCCACATATGGTACCCTAAGCTCCTTAAGAGTGCCAGTTTGGTGTAATGGTTAGGACTGTGGACTCTATTCCGGGAGAACCGGGTTCGATTCCCCTCTCCTCCACAGGCATCTGCTGGGGTGACTTTGGGTCAGTCAGAAGTTCTTTCAGAGCTTTTCACAAAAAAAAAGAAGTTCTTTCAGAGCTGTTCTCTTAAGAGCAGTCCTCGAAAGGCTCTCTCAGCCCCACTGAGCTGAGAGAGCTCTGACAGAAACGGCTCTTTTTCAAGAACAGCTCTGACAGAACTACGGCTTTCCCAAGGTCATCCAGCAGCTGCAAGTGGAGGAGTGGGGAATCAAAGCCGGTTCTCCCAGATTAGAGTCCACGCACTTAACCACTACACCAAATAAGAAATAAAATAAAGAGGATGTATAGCCCCCCTTCTGGGGGACTGGTGAAATGATTCTCCACCGAAAGTGGGACACATTCTCCTCTTCATTACGTTTTGATTTGCACACAGCACTCACCAAAACTCTCCATCGTCCTGAACAGTCATTCCCAGCTTCTCTCGCTCACCGTTGCTTACTTTCTGCCATTCTTCAGAACTGCGGGCAAGAACAGAAAGAAACAATCAGGGAAAAACAGGATGCTTACCTGTAACTGATGATCTTCGAGTGGTCATCTGTGTATTCACACCCATGGGATCTAGTGCGCACGCGCTGGATCGATTGGCATTGTAGCAACTCTTTAACGGATTTCCGTGCCCAGTCCCTCGGGCATGCACAGGAACCCCACCGCCAGCTCCTTCGAACCACCACAAATCAACCCCTATGGAAAATGTAGAAGCTGACAGCAGCGGGGAAGGAGGGTGGGTGGTGTGAATGCACAGATGACCACTCGAAGATCACCAGTTACAGGTAAGCAACCTGTTTATCTTCGACATGGTCTCTGTGCTTCACACCCATGGGAGATTAGCGAGCAGTGGCCTACCTGGAGGATGGTGCTGGCAGGTCCTTACTGCGTCGCTGAAGATAGAATGTGACGTCCCATGTTGGTATTAGAGTTCTTACGGACGCCAAATATGAAGGAAGGGTGATAGACGGGTTTGAACTGACTCGGTGACAGGGAAGTCAAAAGCTCTGCTTGGAGGGTTTGACCTGTTTGGTACGGGAAGACTGTTGCCCGGATCCAAACCTCGGTTTTTGGTAGGGAGGTTTTTGACCTCCCGAAGATGTACGTGGTCTCCATTGTCTGTCTGGAGACTGACGACTTGGCGCACGCCTCTGCCAAGACCTTGACCAGGTACGGGGATGGTATTGTTGTCTCGCAGAGGGTGACACTCCTAGAGCTCGAGAAGCCTTTATGCTCTTGTCTAATTCTTGGAGTGTGGAATCAGTACTGGTGTGGAAGAGGCCAAGGCCGTCAAACGGAAGATCTTCAACATAAGACCTAGTATCCAGAGGGAGAGTCATAATGCGGAGCCAGGAATGTCTCCTGAGTGCTATAGCAGAGGCCATCATCCTGGAAGATGCATCTAGGGCATGCTTTGAAACAGATAGTTAGTGGTTTTGACACCCAATGCTCCGGCGGAGTAGAAGCGTCTGCCAAAGGCGTCCAATTTTTTACTTTCTCTGTCTGAAGGTGCAGAGTGTGTTCGTTTAGATTTTGAGGAGGATGTTACAACCACTGAGTTTGGTTGAGGATGGGAGAATAGGAATTCGGCCCCTGTCTCTTGGACTCTGTACATACGGTCCAGTTGTCTTGTCGACACCGGGGCTGACGAAGGTTTCTCCCATGGTGCCTTTGTAGCTTGCAAAAGGACAGTGGACATGGGTAATGCCAGAGTGGAAGATGTATCAAGCGGGACAATGTCAAAGACCGCATCCGTCACCTGCGGGTGTTGCTGAACGACAGAGAGGCCTAGAGAATGGGCCATTCTCTTAACAAGATCTGTGTATGACGTGAGATTGTCGGATGGGGAGATGGGCAAATCATCAGCGACAGCTTGATTAGGAGACTTATGATCAGGGGAGGTGTGAGCCTCAGATGCTTTGGTATCGGAATTGTCTTCCATTGAATCGGAGGACTCCTGGTGTGGCATTTGGACAGGAGTGTCCTGTTGACCAGTTAAAGGTCTTGGTGGAACGACAGGGGTGGAAACGACTGGGATTTGAACGACCTGACGGTTGGGAGGACGACTGTGTTCCAAGTTATGCTGGGAAGGATCGTCTGCAGGAGGATGAGAGAGAGATGCTGAAGGTCTCGACCTGTAGGGCGATCTCGATCTATGAGCAGAGTGGGATGAATATCGATCCCAGTCGGAATAGCCCGCCGGAGTCAACCATGGCAAGGATGGTGGATAAGCCCCATACAGATACCTCATCTGTTGTTGATCCCAAGACAGAGGTGGTGGCGGGGGTAAGAAGACTCGGGGGGATCGACTTCTGGACTGTGGACGTCTCGGAGACAAAGCGGCAGCCTGTCTTTGAGAGGAGCCCGTATAATCTCGGTCGTCGATATCGACAGATAGACCGTGCAGACGTGGAGGGTAACGCTGCGTGTCACATGAAGTATATCGGTGCCAACGTGGATCGATGTCGGGAGCTTCCGATACCGTCGACGACGGGGAAGGAGACAGAGAAGGCTCTGCATCCATTTGATGACTTAGGAGCTCTACCGTTTCGATTTCGGAGTAAGGACGCTCCATTTGGTGGACAAGGGAGTCCAAGACATGGATGGTCAGTATCGGTGGAGGGGATTGGGCCTCCGGTATCGATACCGTCGTTGGAGCGGGAGCACTTTAGGGGCATCACCCAGTGCAGCCACCGCTACTTTCCCCTTCTTTGCTGCTTTAAGGGGTTTGGAAGAGCCCTTCTTTGCGGACTTTTGGTCCTTACTTGGCCTGGACTTCTTTTTCACTGGCGTGGAAGCGGAGGATTGCGCCTTCGATGCCGGAGGCTTCAGCGTCAGTTGGCCGATATCGGAGGCAGGCCTCGATGCCGGAGCCGCTGAGGTCGATGGTTTCTCGGCGTCCATGGCTGAGGAAGGATATAGGGCCGATTCAAGCAGGGCCACTTTAAGGTGCGCGGCTCGTTTTTTTCGGGGCTGGTTTGAAAACCGAGCACAGTGATGACAAGATTCGGGTCGATGAGACTCTCCGAGACAAAGAATGCAAAGGGTATGACGGTCAGGAGGAGCACGTTTACTACCGCAACCCTTGCACCTATTAAAAAAGCCCCACTTCTTCTCCATAAAAGCCAAAGTGAAGAAGAAAGAAGGGGTGGGGGTGGGGGTAGCCCAAAGGCCCGACTGAGGTAAATCGGCAAACTCCCCCTCAGCAGAAAATAAAGTTGTTTTTTTTAAAGTTTTTGAAAGAATAACGAATAAAAGGAATGAACTGAGGGGAAAAAATCCAAAGAGCCATGAGGCAAAAAGGCAAAATACTTGAACCGATCAGACCAATGAAGAAAGAGGTCTTTCCAACGCGGCGGTAAGAAAGGAACTGGTGGGATGTCCGCGCCCACCCCTCTGGGCCTGCGCGGTGGGGTTCCTGCGCATGCCCGAGGGACTGGGTGCGAAAATCCGTTAAAGAGCTTGCTACAATGGCGATCGATCCAGCGCATGCGCACTAGATCCCATGGGTGTGAAGCACAGAGACCATGTCGAAGATAACTCAGTTAGAAACAGCTGCCACCTTTATTGCCCGCTGCTGCTCAGATTAAGTTGGCGTAGTGTGGGCCACGACATTACTTCCGTAGAAAACCCGGAAATGGCATTGGGTAGCTCTAGGAATCACCAGAAACTCTATGGCTTTACCACCGAGTTCTCAGCAATTGCTAGAGCTACCTAACATCGCTGGATTGGGGTTTTAGATTGTGTATTATATTTATATGTATTTTATGAATTTTGTTGTGCACCTCCCTGAACCCGCATGTGGGGAGGGTGGTACAGAAGCCTAATGAAATAAATAAATAAATACATTTCCCGGTTCTCTCACAAATGATACCTTGGTGCGCGGGACTCCACCCCCACCCCCCCAATGTCACCACCCTCCAAGCTCCAGCCAGTTGCCAGGCATGATCTGGGAACCCGAGACTAGAATAATCTCCCAGACATGCTAGTTTCCTAAGTGGGAGGGATGTCTTTTAAAAAAGTATGAAGGAACATTCATAGAATCATGGAGTTGGAAGGGTCCATACGGACCATCTAGTCCAACCCCCTGCCCAATGCAGGACCAGCCTAAAGCATCTCTGACAAATATTCGTCCAGCCTCTTCTCGAAAGCTTCCAGTGAAGGGGAGCTCACCACCTCCCAAGGCAGCTGATTCCACCTTTGAACCACCCTGACCATGAAAAAGCTTCGGGTCTTCTCCTCTGCTGCCAACTGGAACAGCTCCTTGCCCTCCTCCACATGATAGCCTCTCAGATATTTAAAGAAAGCAATCATGTCCCCCCCTCAATCTCCTCTTCTCCTCTTCTCTAAACTAAACATCCCCAAGGCCCTTAGACTTTCCTCGTAGGGCTCAGTCTCCAGACTCCTCCAGACTCCAGATTCTACCATGCAAGCCCCTGGCCCTCACAGGTGTATTGTATTGCCTCAAGACAAACCAGGTGAAAAAGGGAGTGTAGGTAAGGTTGCTGTGTCCCCCTTGGCCACCGGGGGGGGGAGGGTAGGGTTGCCAGCTAGGCTTGCCAAGTCCCCCCGGGGGGGCGAGGAAACCCCCGCCCCAGAGGCCCGTTCCCCGCCGCTGGCGGATAGGGCCCCGGGGGGAAGCCCACCCCCAAAGTACGCGACGTGCACCTCACCCGGAAGTGACGCGACCACGCCGGGCACATTGGGGGCAGGGCCACGGTCATCCGAGGGAAAACTCTATGGGTTTCCCTGCCAGGAGCGAACCGGGAGTCCCCTGCTGTAGCAGCAGGTAGGACTTGGCAACCCTATTGCCAGCTCCAGGTTGGGAAACTCCTGGAGATTTGGGGGTGGAGCCTGGGGAGGACAGGGACCTCAGTGGAGTACAAGGCCACAGAGCCCACCCTCCAAATCATCCATTTTCTCCAGGGGGGACTGATCTCTGTAGTCTGGAGATGAGCTGTAATTCGGGGGGGGGCGGGATCCCCAGCTCACACCTGGAGACTGGCATCCCTGAGTGTGGGCAATGTGGAGGGAAACGGCCTGCTTTAGTCCCCCACTTCAGTGGCTGGCCCTTTCCCGCCCTTACTCACGTGTCGCTCCAGGGGCCGTTCCACTCTCTCTCCCCCCAGGGGTTCCGCAACCGGATCATGTCCAGCTTTTCGGACTTGAAGAAGGACAGCAGGCCGTGGCCGAGGCGGACTTTCCTCACGTCGGTGACTGCGTAGGCGTGGCCTTTGACTAGGCCGCAGTCCAGGCGGGCTTCCATGTCGGCGGCTGAGGTGGCCTGGCCAAGGAGACAGTGCGGAGGCAGCGGTTATGAGGGGAAAGACAAGAGCAAGAGTCCAGCTGCACCTTAAAGACTAGTGAAATTTGTGACAGGGGGTGAGCTTCTGTGAGACACTGAAGACTCTGAAGAAGTGAGCCGTGACTCAGGAAAGCTCCTCCCCTGCCACAAATTTTGTTAGTCTTGAAGGTGCTCCTGGACTCTTGTTCTTTCCTGCTGCTATAGACAGACTCACACGGCTACCCATTTTTATTTCTTTTAGTATTGCTTTGCAATATTTATTTTCGTTTTCCCATCAGATATATATCCATTTACATAGGTATTCCTGCGTACATTGGAGTCTAAAATCCTCACACAGAATTAATCCATTCATACAGACGCTTCCATCTTTCCACGAACACACTGTCATCTTTACCTTGTAGCATAAGACTTAATTTATCCATCTCTGCTGTTTCTAGTAATCTATTTGCTAACTCTTCTCGTGTAGGAATATGTTCTTGCTTCCAAAATCTAGCTAACAAAATTCTAGCAGTTGTAAGTATATAAATTATCATGTATTTATCATTCCATTTGTAATTTTCCGGTATCATATTTAACGGGACAATTTCAGGTAGAAGAGAAGAAGAAGAGATTGGATTTATACCCCGCCCTTCACTTGGAGTCTCAGAGCGGCTTACAAACTCCTTTCCCTTCCCCTCCCCACAACAGACACCCTGTGAGGTAGGTGGGGCTGAGAGAGCTCTGCCACAAACTGCTCTTTCAGGAACAGCTGTGCCAGAGCTTGTGACTGACCCAAGGTCACATCAGCAGGTGCAAGTGGAGGAGTGGGGAATCAAACCCGGTTCTCCCAGATTAGAGTCCGCGCACTTAACCACTACACCAAACTGGTGTAACAACTCAATTTTGATGTTTGTTATTTCTATAATAATTTTATAATAATTTTCTGTATCATCTTCAAATATCTACACCTGGCAGGGGAGACACCTTGATCACGGCTACCCATCTTGACCTGTCTCCATGGAAGGCACCACGTTTAGCCGAACAGAATGGAAATCCATCAACCTTGTGATAGAAGGACAGACGGACTCGCATTCTAGCTGTATTGACCCCGGGGTCTAATTGACCCTGTTGCCCTTTTAGTGAAATATTCAAACCAAAACATACATTCCCGTTTGAAATATTAAACAGTACTGGGTTTTCTGAAGCTGAACACGTGGAGAATGAAGAAGCACAGATTAAGGACAGACAAGTTTTATACATATGTATTCCTCTGAGGGTCACTTAAGATCCCCGTAAGGAAAACACCTCAGGTTGCTACATTTTACAGAACTTCATCACGTAGAGCAGTCTATCAGTTTCTTTCTTTTTAAAAAAATCTTTGCTATCAAGATCTCTAGATTCTCCCCCTTTAGGAACAAGAAAACTATTGTGGCATAGTAGTGAGAATGTCAAGTTAAGCCTTGGGAGGCCTGTGTTCGAATCCGTGCACAGCCATGAAACTCACTGGGTAACCTTGGCCCAGTTACTGTCTTTCAGCCTGGCCTATCCCACAGGGTTGTTGTGCAGATAAATTGAAGGCGGGGCAGACTATGCATAATGCCCCTGAACTCCTTGGAATCCAGGCAGGGTAAAATCAGGTCTGATCTCTAGATCAGGGATCCCCAACTTTTTTGAGCCTGTGGACACTTTTGGTATTCTAAAACACAATGACGGGTGCACAAAATGGCTGCTGTGGGAGGTGGAGCCAACCACAGAACGTCAGGGAGTGAGATTATGTGTAACCCTAACTCTTCTACATTTCAGGCACAAGCTGTGTTGAACAGGATGCCTTTAAATCTGCAAAGCCAATCAGAAGTTCTGCTGGGCAAAAGCCCCACCTGGCCCCGCCCACTTTCTATAAACACTTGGCCGTCGCCAGGAAAGATCTTGGTGAGAAGAGAAGAGATTGGATTTATACCCCGCCCTTCACTACCCGAAAGAATCTCAGAGCGGCTTACAAGCTCCTTCCCCTCCCCCTCCCCACAACAGGACACCCTGTGAGGGAGGTGGGGCTGAGAGAGGTCTTTCAAGGACTGCCTTTGAGAGAACAGCTCTAAGAGAACTTGTGACTGACCCAAGGTCACACCAGCAGCTGCACATGGAGGAGTGGGGGAATCAAACCCGGTTCTCCCAGATTAGAGTCCACGCTCCTAACCACTACACCAAACTGGCTCTCTGGTGGGCACCACGTCGGGGACCCCTGTGCTGCATCGATGGACCTGGCTCCTTACTTTGATGGAACAGCTGATGAGGCCTCCCCGGTTGTGGACTTTGAGCACCCGTTCGAAGAGGAGGTTCCGCTTGGCCTCATCATTGGCGTAGCCGCCTTCTAGCAGGTCAATCGGCTCCGAGACGCCGCCGGTGAAGTCTACTAAGGCATCCGCTGTGTTGCCTCCATCAAGGGCTTCGTAACAACCGGAGAGCCTAGAAACAGAATGGGAGATTATGTTACTAAGGAGACCGGGGATATGTTTCCCGTTACCTCCACAGAGGATTGTAAAGGGACTAATTCTTTGGAGCATGCCATAGAATCATAGAGATGGAAGGGACCGGACCTTCAGGGTCATCCAGTCCAACCCCCTGCACAATGCAGGAAATTCACAAATACCTCCCGCCCCAACCCCAATGAACTTTGCTCCTTGCCCAGAAGATGACAAAAAATCTCCAGGATCTGCAGCCAAACTGGCCCAGAGAAGGGGGTCGACAGGACACCCGCTGTCCCTAGTTATGAATCCCTTCCTGGTTTACTCACTTGGCGTAGGCCTTCTCTACCAGCGCACACCATAACTCGTTCTTGGAGTTGGAGTGGCAATAGATGAGTTGGTTGTGGAGTGTGGGCAGGCGGTCGTCAATCACCACGTCCACCCAGGTGCCAAACCGCCAGAACTGGAAATGGAAAATCCCGGCATAGTTCTCTGGCTTCTCGGCATACCATTGCTTCTCCTTCCAATCTGGGATGACCTGCGTTTGAGAGACGGGAAGGAGATGCATTAAACACAACAAGAGATGCTGCAGTATCATCACCACCACCATTATTATTATTTTGTCACAGTCAGATATTTGACTTGTTGATGGTGTTCTGCAATTCAAGACCTAGCCAAGTTTTTGAGAATTGCACATGTATCTTTGCAGGATTCTTGCTGCTCCAAGCAACACTGTCTTCCGGAGCCGAGCTGGTGTTATTTGCCCAGTGCCCAGAATGTCCAGGTGTTTCTTGAGACTTCCAAGCACTGCTCCAAGGGCTCCAATGACCACTGGCATGATGGTCACCTTCTTCTCTCCCAGAGGTTCTCTAACTCTATTTGTAGGTCTTGATATTTGTGGTCTTCTCTTGTTCTTTCTTTTCTGTTCTGCTGTCTCCTGGGATCCAAACCTATTTCTCAATTTTTCCACTATTCCAAGCCCTATTTCTCATTCTTTACTTCATCATCATCATTGTCTTTGTGATGAAATGAATACCAACCCTCCTAAAGAGAAAATTACAGTGTGGAAATATATTTATTTATTATTTGTATTTATAGCCTGCCTAGCCCATAAATGGGCTCAGGGCGGGTAACATCATAAAAACAGTACAATAAGAACATAAGAGACGCCAATGTTGGATCAGGCCAAAGGCCCATCCAGTCCAACACTCTGTGTCACACAGTGGCCAGAAATACCAGTGCCATCAGGAGGTCCAGCAGTGGGGCCAGGACATTAGAAGCCCTCCCACTGTTGACCCCCCCCCCCAAGCACCAAGAAGACAGAGCATCACTTGCCCCAGAGCCCCTATCTATACCTTGTGGCTAATGGCTACTGATGGACCTCTGCTCCATATGCTTATCTAATTTCCTTTTGAAGCCGTCCATGCTTGTAGTTGCCACCACTTCCTGTGGCAGTGAATTCCATGTGTTAATCACTCTTTGGGTGAAGAAGGACTTCCTTTGATCCGTTCAAACCCAACCACTCAGGAATTTCATTGAGTGCCCACGAGTTCTTGTATTGTGAGAAAGGGAGAAAAGTACCTCTCTCTCTACCTGCTCTATCCCATGCATAATCTTATAAACCTCGATCATGTCACCCCTCAGTCATCGTTTCTCCAAGCTAAAGAGTCCTAAGCGCTTTAACCTTTCCTCATAGGGAAAGTGTTCCAACCCTTTTAACATTCGAGTTGCCCTTTTCTGCACTTTTTCCAAAGCTATACTATCCTTTTTAAGGTGTGGTGACCAGAAAGACAGGTTGCTTACCTGTAACTGGTGATCTTCGAGTGGTCATCTGTGCATTCACACCCTTGGGATACTCTGCGCCTGCGCTGACCTTCTCGGTACCGATAGCTAGCAAAAGGGATTTT
>NW_015165328.1:41949-42103 GCF_001447785.1 Gekko japonicus
GCGAAGTTGACCTGGAAGAGGTCTCTTAGCCAAAGCGTAACATAGCTTGATTACTTCCACAATCCACCTGGACAGCGTCTGGGAAGAGATCTTCTTCCCCAGAGAGGGCATACTGTGAGCAACAAACAAGGCTGGAGACTGACGAAAGGACTTG
>NW_015165328.1:43065-60538 GCF_001447785.1 Gekko japonicus
TTTACGGCCAGCAGTTCCAGATAGTTGATATGATGACTCTTCCAAAGGGGTTGCCATGGAGCACCCACACAAGTGTCGTCTGTATGAGCACCCCAACCCCACAGGGAGGCATCTGTGGTGATGGACATTACGGGAACGATCGGTTGGAACGGTGCACCCGCCAACAGATTGGTGTCCACGAGCCACCACTGCAGGGAGACGAGGACCTGCGGAGGCACTACCAGTTGAAGGCTCGGAGGATGGATGGAAGGGCGAAATTTCTTTAGAAACCACAGCTGCAACGGGCGCATGCGAAGGCGTGCATATTCGATCACGGAAGTGGTGGCTGCCATGAGACCCAAGGTCCGCTGAATGTGGACCGCTGATGTCACGTTGGACTGGAACAAACGTTGAATTTCCAGACGAATGGTATCTGCCCGTTGGCGAGGAAGGTACGCCCGAGTGGCTAGGGAGTCTATGACAGCTCCTATGAACTGCACGCGAGTTGCAGGTTGCAGCATGGATTTCTGTAAATTCACCAGAATTCCAAGGGAGGATAGGACCGACAATGTGATGGTGATGTGCTGAAGGAGACATTCTCTTGAATCTGCCACCATCAACCAGTCGTCTATATACGGAAAGATCTGAATGCCCTGAAGGCGAAGATGAGCGACGACAACCACCATTACCTTCGTAAAAACCCTGGGGGCGGTAGAGAGCCCGAATGGAAGGGCTTTGAATTGGTAATGGTCCTCCCCGACTGCGAATCTGAGGAACTTTCTGTGACGAGGATGGATGGAGACGTGAAAATAAGCGTCTTTGAGATCTAAAGTGACCATCCAAGTCCCTGGAGACAGGAGTGGTAAAATGCTTTGCAACGTGGTCATGCGAAACTTTCTGTAAATGATGAACCGATTGAGAAAACGGAGGTCCATGATTGGACGAAGTCCTCCGTCCTTCTTGGGGACTGTGAAATATTTGGAATAAATCCCGCGGCAACAATCCGCCATCGGGACTTTCTCTATAGCGTTTTTTTGTGTCAGCGATTGTACCTCCTGTAGCAGGGCAGGAGACGCCGGGGTTCTGATGAAACGGGAGATTCTGGGAGTCAGAGAAAACTCTATGAGATAGCCATCTCTTATTATAGAGTGCACCCATTTGTCCGTAGAAATGGCGAGCCATGCGTGCAGGAAGGGTGCAAGGCGAGTCTGAGCAGTAAGGTTGAAGTCAAAGTCCCTGTTTGGGATTCTTAGGGAATTTCGACTTATAGGCACCGGACGATTGTCCCTTATTTTTCGGGGGAAAAGACCGTGACTGAGAGGAGGGAGGTCTTTGCCATTGATCCGTAGGTGATTTGTTGTACGGTTGCCTGGTCGACCAAGGTTGCCTAGGCCACTGCTTGGATTTCGAGTATTTGGTCGTGGGGGAGATCCCCAAACTCTTGGACGTCTTGATACTCTTATCCATTTCCTGCAGAACCGTGTCAGTGGTGGAGCTAAACAATCCAGAACCTTCAAAGGGAAGGTCTTCCACCGAGGATCTGGTGTCATATGGCAATGATGAAGAGCGGAGCCAGGCATGTCTGCGTAACGCTACAGAGGTTGCTAGAGTCTTACTAGCGGATTCCAGGGAATGCTTGGCAGCACTAATTTGGTGTCTAGCCAAGACCATCCCTTCATTCTGAATCCTTTTAATCTGAGGTTGGCACTCTTTGGGCACGTGCGGGAGGAAATCATTCAAACGCTTCCATAAATTGAATTGATAACGGCCCATGCAGGCGGCATAGTTCGCCGTTTTAATGCCCATTGCACCGACAGTGTAGAATTTTCTACCAACCGAATCCAACTTTTTCCCTTCTTTTTCTGAGGGAGTAGAGTGACTCGCTTTTCCTTTTGTGGATGAGGAGACGACCAAAGAATTGGGCTTTGGGTGTGTGTATAAAAACTCAGCCCCTGATTCCTGGACCTTGTACATGTGATCCAGACGCTTATTAGAGACATTAATGGAGGCTGGACGAGTCCAAAAGTCCTTGGTAGTTTGCAAGAGAACTTTTGTCATTGGTAGAGCCACGGAGGGCGAAGTGTTAGAGTGCATAATGTCAAAAACGTTATCATCCACAAAACTGGCAACGAGAGTAGGAGTCATAGATAGATCTAATGCCATGCGTTGAATAAAATCTCCATAAGACTTAACATCCTCTGATGGAGAAATAGGTAAATCCGCTTCCACATCTTGCGAGGTGGGCTGTGCATCTACATCCTCGATATGTTCAGAAAAGCCATCTGAATCGGAGGATACATTGGATGGTTCTGGAGATGATTCGAGTAATTCAGGTTGAGACGGTGCCGGTGTGTTAATCGGGGGCACAACCGGGTCTGGTGGATGCGTCGGTATCGACTGCTTCGATACCGATGGTCGATCTTGAAAGCGCGAAATGCGGGATGACACCGACTGACGATCCCATTCAGGTGGGGGTGGTATCGGGAGTGCCCAAGGGTATGGGTATCGATTCCCGTACAAATAATGCCATTGCCTCTCATCCCAAGTCAGGGGAGGAGATGTTGGTCGGTGCCGATCCTCGACTCCACGTTCTGGGGAGGCATGAGAGGATTGACGGCTCGACATATCAGATTGCGACTGATTTGTCTGTTGAGTAAGGTCGATGTCGAGATCCGAACCGATCGGGTGAGGTTCTTGCGTGGGATCTCGACCCTGACTAGCCGAAACCTTATGGACTTTGGGTTTGTCCGTTTTAGGTTTCTTCGACTGCTGTGAGTCTTTGCCCTGCTTCCGGATCTTGGAAGGTACGGGGTGGTCCTTTATCGGCGTCGATCGTTTCGGTGCCGAAGCATCGATTGCGACCGTCGACGTCGATGATCCCGGAACGGGAGGACAAGTGTCCGCAGCCAAGGTGGACATCGAGGCGTGCCCGGACGTGTCTAACGGCGAAGAGGACTGTGGAGATAATGCCTTCTCCATCAGGGCCAAGTGTAGACGAGCTGCTCTGTTTTTTCTCGTCTGGTTCGAAAACTTTCGGCAATGTCTGCACTTAGAGACACAGTGCGACTCCCCTAAACAAACGAGGCAAAGCGAGTGCCCGTCGGTGGGGGATATTTTAAGGCCGCAAGTCCTACACCGTTTGAAACAACCCCACCGCGGGGCCATAGGCCAGCGGGAGGGGAACGTAAATAAAGAACAAACACCGAAAGAAAAATGCTAACTACAAAAATAAAGAAAGAGAAACTAACTAAACGCAAGTTTAGCAAAAAAAGTTTGGTACTTAGCAGACCGAGGCAGAAGGCGTCCTACCAGCGCGGCGGTCAGAAGAGAACTGGCGGGATCTGCGTGCCCCTCCTTGGTCATGCGCAGTGGAGCCGGCGCGTGACCTGGGAGAGGCGCGAAAATCCCTTTTGCTAGCTATCGGTACCGAGAAGGTCAGCGCAGGCGCAGAGTATCCCAAGGGTGTGATGCACAGAGACCACGAAGAAGATTAAATACAATTAAAATTAAACAAGTTAGGAATTCAAACAAATATCTGTTCTGTACGCTGTACACTGTATGCTGATAACAAAGTATGCTGTATGCTGATAACAAAGCATAACCTGTTGGGTTTTTTTCTGTTGTGCTTTCTTTTTGGTATATAGTGCTTGTAAGATGGTTAGGAAGACCCTGATGCTGGGAAAGATTGAAAGACGGGGATGGCAAAGGATGAGATGGTTAGACAGTGTCATAGATGCAACGAACATGAAATTGAGCAAACTTCAGAGGACGGTGGAAGACAGGAGGGCCTGGCATGATCTGGTCCATGGGGTCGCGAAGAGTCGGACTCGACTGTGCGACTGAACAACAACAACCACAAGATGGTTAGGGCGACCCATTTTAAACTTTTATTTCTTGGTACAGCAAGTCCTAGGATTTTAATCACATAGCATCGTTAAAATAAAATAAACAAAACATTCAGAGAAACACTTTTAGTGAACCATCTGCCTTTTCCAGTTTACAAAGCACTTCACATTGATACCGTCTCTACAGAAAAATGAGCTATAATCATTTACACGGTGAGCATTACAGTCGACAAAAATTATCTTGTTCGATTTGCAGGAGGGCAATGCTTTCTTTTTTCACTATTCCAGGAATGTCCCTTCTCTAGTTTGTTTAGAAAACTCAGATAGGAAATTATGCTGCAGAAAATGACAGAAACGCCACGCACTTTATGTACAATAAAGGGGGGGGGAATAAGAACTAACCACTTAAATTGCTCTGGGAAAATGGATTTTCTAAAGCAATTATAACCATTAAAGACAATTTTTCATATCTGTCAGTTTATAATGTCAAGTACAAATCTTTTACTCCATCTTACCGTGTTACACCTCTAAGGATGCCGGTCACAGCTACTGGAGAAACATCAGGTCCTACAATGCCAAGACCACGGCCACACAACCCGGAAAATCTACAGCACCTAATCTCTCCCCTTTCCTCCACTATGCCATACAACTTTTAATGATTCCCCAAAATTATCTAGATCAATGGGGACAGATGGGCGGAGAGTCTGCAGGGATGTCCTTTCATCTCTCTCTTTCAAAAGTTCTCTAGCTGATAAGCATCTGCTTCCCTCTGGCAAAGCCACAGAAATTACATGATGTTGGCCACAATCCCCCAAATTAATGGCCCCATACAGCCCTTGATTATATTCAGGGGCCATTTCCTGCAGGAGCGCGCAGGAGCGCACAGGAGCGGAGCTCTGGCAGTAAAGAGCCCAGGGGGCGGCCACATGCAACAAGCCCCACCCCCTGCTCCAAGCAGCCCTCAGTCAGAGCAAGAAGCAACCAGGTAAGCTGCAGAGCTCCCCCCCAGTCCAAAACAGTCCAGTGGCACCTTGAAGAACAAGTTTTATTCAGGTACAAGCTCTCCCTCCTCTGTGAGGACAGATCTGCATGTCCCCCCCCCCCAGAGCTAGCAATCCAAAACAGTCCAGTGGAGCCTGAGCGGTGGGTGTTGCCTTCTGACACACTTCCGGTGATGTCAGGGGGTGTGACATATGCAAATAAGTTATGCTAATGAGTTATGCTAATGAGCTCCTGCACCTCTTTTTCTACAAAATGACTCCTGACTATATTAACCACCTAAATCAATGGCTGTGCACGGCCTATATCTTAATCCAACTCATAAGAACATAAGAACATAAGAGACGCCAATGTTGGATCAGGCCAAAGGCCCATCCAGTCCAACACTCTGTGTCACACAGTGGCCAGAAATACCAGTGCCATCAGGAGGTCCAGCAGTGGGGCCAGGACATTAGAAGCCCTCCCACTGTTGACCCCCCCAAGCACCAAGAAGACAGAGCATCACTTGCCCCAGAGCCCCTAGCTATACCTTGTGGCTAATAGCCACTGATGGACCTCTGCTCCATATGCTTATCTAATTCCCTTTTGAAGCCGTCCATGCTTGTAGCACCCACCACTTCCTGTGGCAGTGAATTCCATGTGTTAATCACTCTTTGGGTGAAGAAGGACGTCCTTTCCCATGCATAATCTTATAAACCTCGATCATGTCACCCCTCAGTCGTCTTTTCTCCAAGCTAAAGAGCCCTAAGCGCTTTAACCTTTCCTCATAGGGAAAGTGTTCCAACCCTTTTATCATTCGAGTTGCCCTTTTCTGCACTTTTTCCAAAGCTATAATATCCTTTTTAAGGTGTGGTGCCCAGAACTGCACACAGTATTCCAAATGAGGTCTCACCATTGATTTATATAGGGGCATTATTATATTGGCTGATCTGTTTTCAATACCCTTCCTAATAATCCCCAGCATAGCATTGGCCTTCTTTATTGCAGTCACACACTGTCTCGACATTTTCAGTGAGTTATCCACTACAACTCCAAGATCTCTCTCTTGCTCAGTCTCTGCCAGTTCAGACCCCATCAATGTGTATTTATATTTAGGATTTTTGGCTCCAATGTGCATCACCTTGCACTTGGCCACATTGAACCCCATTTGCCATGTTGACGCCCACTCGCCCATCCTTGACAGATCCCTTTGGAGTGCCTCACAATCCTCACTGGTTTTCACCACCCTGAACAACTTTGTATCATCCGCAAATTTAGCCACTTCACTGCTTACTCCCATCTCCAAATCATTAATGAACAAGTTAAAAAGCAGTGGACCAAGTACTGATCCCTGCGGTACCCCACTGCTTACCACCCTCCACTGAGAAAATTGCCCACCTACACTCACTCTCTGTTTTCTATGAATTAGCCAGTTTTTGATCCATAAAAGGACTTGTCCTTCTATCCCATGATTTTTGAGCTTACTTAGGAGCCTTTGATGAGGAACTTTATCAAAAGCTTTCTGGAAGTCAAGGTAAACAATATCTATTGGATCCCCCTTGTCCACATGTTTGTTCACCCCCTCAAAAAACATTAACAGGTTACAAGATCTTCCCTTACAGAAACCGTGCTGAGTCTGCCTCAATAGGTTTTGTTCATCTATGTGCCTACTAATTCTTTCCTTAATAATGGTTTCCACCAATTTACCCGGTATCGACGTCAGACTGATTGGCCTGTAATTTCCCGGATCTCCTCTGGAACCCTTTTTAAAGATGGGAGTGACATTAGCTACCTTCCAATCCTCAGGAATGGAGGCAGATTTTAAGGAAAGATTACATATCTTTGTCAGGAGATCTACAAGTTCACATTTGAGTTCTTTCAGAACTCTCGGATGTATGCCATCTGGGCCTGGTGATTTTTCAGTTTTTAAGTTGTCTATCAGTTTTAGGACCTCCTCTCTCGTCACCTCAATCTAACTCCATTAACACAGGTCTCCATAAATCACATCAGAGTCAAGGGAGGTTCTTTAATATCTGAATAGTGTTGATGTGAAGCAAAGGCTCTGGGATAACCATTTCGACACTCTGAAAAACTCCCAGCTCTGTTCAAAACCAAAAATGACCACAAAGAGGAAAAGTACATCTGTCCAAATTAGGATTACCACCTCTCTCCCTTGCACAGACTAGAGAGACACCATGGGATTGCAGTCCTAGAATACAATCTTAAACATTTGCACTGTTCTAAATCCATCCGCTGCGGTGGCTCAAGTGGTTAAGATGCTGAACTGCAGGCTGTGGAAGGTCGGTAGTTCAGCAGTTTGAGACCCGAGTATGCCGCATGACGGAGTGAGCTCCCGTCTCTAGTTCCTGCACCTGCCAACCTAGCAGTTCGAAAGCAAGAAATTGCAAGTAGATCAATAGGTACCACTTCGGTGGGAAGGTAACAGCGTTCCGTGCTCCTTGGTGTTTAGTCATGCCAGCCACATGACCACGGAAACATCTTCGGACAGCGCTGGCTCTTCGGCTTTGAAACGGAGATGAGCAGCGCAACCCTATAGTCGGACTTGACTGGCTTTCGAGCAAGGGAAACTTTACCTTTACCTTTAAATCCATCAGAATCGATGGGCTTAGAAGGGTGTAGCTCTGTTTAGGATTGCACAGTTCTTTGCCACCAATGCTTCCTCTAAACTGTGGAGTCTTGTCAGCAAAGATTCTACTTTGTGAGCTACTTGCATTGAAGCTGTGAGTGAGCGATTTGGCTGCTGCATCAATCAGTTTGCTCTGGAGCCCTCCTTCCTGAGCTGAGACAAAAACATGTGAGCCGGAGGCTAAAAAACTGTGAGCCAGCTCACACTCACTCAGCTTAGAGGGAACACTGGTTGCCACAATTTGGGCTTCGCCACCATGCCTTGAATGACCTTATTTTCTCTTTCCTCACCTGCTCCCATTTTAAATTTTTTTACCGAACAAGCAGCCGGTTGAAGAATTCTGGAAAGCCTGCATGCCATTTTGTAAAGTGCATGGTTTTGTGACATTTCCGTGAAAAAGCATCACAAAATATTTCTCTTAAGAACATAAGCAGAGCCCTGCTGGGTCAGACCAGTGGTCCATCTAGTCCAGCATCTTGTCTCACACAGTGGCCAGCCAGTTCCTCTGGAGGGCCAACAACAGGGTAGAGAGGCCGAGGCCTTCCCCTGATAAGAACCTAAGAAGAGCCCTGCTGGATCAGACCAGTGAGGCTCCATCTAGTCCAGCATCCTGTCTCTCACAGGGGCCAACCAGTTCCTCTGGAGGGCCAACAACAGGTGCAGGGAGGCCGAGGCCTTCCCCTGATGAGAACATCAGAAGAGCCCTGCTGGATCAGACCAGTGGGGGTCCATCTAGACCAGTCTCCAATCTCACACAGGGGCCAACCAGTTCCTCTGGAGGGCCAGCAACAGGGCAGAGAGGCCGAGGCCTTCCCCTGATAAGAACACAGGAAGACCCCTGCTGGATCAGACCAGTAGTCCATCCAGTCCAACATCCTGTCTCACACAGGGGCCAACCAGTTCCTCTGGAGGGCCAACAAGAGGGCAGAGAGGCCAAGGCCTTCCCCTGATAAGGACATCAGAAGAGCCCTGCTGGATCAGCCCAGTGGTCCATCTAGTCCAGCATCCTGTCTCACACAGTGGTCAGCCAGTTCCTCTGGAGGGCCAACAAGAGGGCAGAGAGGCCGAGGCCTTCCCCTGATAAGGACATCAGAAGAGCCCTGCTGGATCAGACCAGTGAGGGTCCATCTAGTCCAGCATCCCATCTCACACAGTGGCCAACCAGTTCCTCTGGAGGGCCAACAACAGGATGCTGCCTTCTGGCTCTGGGATTCAGAGGATGACTGCTTATGAATGCAGAGCTAGTAGCCACTGATAGACCTCTTCTCCATGAATCGATCTCATCCCCTTTTAAAGCTGTCTATGCCTATGGCCATCACCACATCCTCTCGCAGGAAATGCCATGTTTTAACCACTTTCTGTGTGAAGAAGTATTTCCTTTTGTCCGTCGTGCACCTACTGCCCATCGATTTTATTGGACGCCCTCGGGTTCTAGTCTTTGGGGAGAGGGATGAAAAAGCTCTGTGTCAACTCTTTCCACCCTGTGCCTAATTTTATAAACCTCATGTCCCCCATTAGTCATCTCTTTTCTAAACGGAAACGTCCCGGACTCTTCAGCCTTTCCGCATAGGGAGGGTTCTCCCTCTCTTTGGGTGTGTTCAGACGGGGCATTTAAGCCGGTATAGAAGTCGGTTCTTTGCTTTGGCCACCCAATGAGAAGGGAGCCCTCACTGGAGAAGACCCTGATGCTGGGAAAGATTGAAGGTCAAAGAAGACGGGGACGGCAAAGGATGAGATGGTTAGAGTGTGTCATAGATGCAACGAACATGAAATTGAGCAAACTTCAGAGGACGGCGGAAGACAGGAGGGCCTGGCGGGATCTGGTCCATGGGGTCACGAAGAGTCGGACTCGACTGTGCGACTGAACAACAACAACAAAAGAAGTCGATTAGAAACGGAGTACTTATGCGCAATCATGTGCACAACATCTGGCTTCCGTCCCTAACCGTTGCCAATCGTCGCAAACACTCTTTAAACCGGTGTAGTTTGCCACTAGGTCCCCAAGTGGTGTTTTCCTGAGGGCTCCAGTTCCAGCCGCATTTTCCCCGTGTGATCGCTCTCCGCCGGTGTAGAGCCACTTCCGCTGGGAAGCCCGAGGCTTCCGCTTTTCGCCCGCCTTTTTTTTTTTAGCCTCAGCGATATGCGCTTGGGTGAAGCTTTGCCCCTGCGTTAATAAAACAAACAAACAAAAGTGATTCGTTTTAGGCTTTGGATGAGTCCGGGACCTCACGGAGGCCCTTTTCGCTCCTTTTCGCTAAAGGGCAGTGTTCCTTCAGGGCATGCTTTTCGGGACAGGGTGTTCTGCGCCTGCGCGAAGATCTCAATTCTGTGGATGGCTGCCTATGCGCATGCGCAAAATGTAAAATAATAATAATTTAAAAAACCGCTGACGCGCGCTGCTGCGCGCCTAGTGTGGACGCCCGGGAGCGATGTGTTGTGCGGTGAGGGAGGTGAGTGTGACCGCGCTTGCCCCGGATCAAATTAGTCCACTTGGAACCGGAGCAGTTTAAACCGCTCCTGGCAGGCCGTCTGAACGCACCCTTTGACTCTCAAGACAGTCAAAGGCATATATATTTTTTTTTTTGGGGGGGGGAGGATTCAAATCTCTGGATCCGCTGCCAAGAACAGCTATTTTTAGCCGAGGAGAGAAAGAGTTAAAGACAGGCAGACACAGGGAATAAGCAGTGTTTCCCATCTGCGGGAACACGCCTGATGATCACCGCAGACCATAAACTCCCTGTCGACTGTGGAATGTGTGTAATTTAAATGATATATGTTGTCCTCCCTTACCCCCCTCATTGTTAGTCCTGTGTCAACACAAAGAGTAACTGTAAATCGCTCAGAGCCGGCAGCTTTGCAAAGATTGAGCGATCGATAAATTGAAAGATTATTATTTTTATTATTATCATCTTGGGAAACCTCTGGGGATATGTGATTGGTCCCTGGGGGAGGGCAGATGAGCAGGAATCTTTGAGGCCACAGGGTCTGCCCCCTGGGGCCGCCGTTGTCTCAGGGGAGCTGATCACAGTTGCAGTTCTGGAAGAACCCTAGCCCCCCACCTGGAGATTGGAAAAGCTAGCAGCAAGGAACACCCCCGAATGTCTGGGCATTGGTTTTTTGTTGTTTTTTTAACAGACAATTTGTATACTTTTTCATAAACAGCAAAGATTGACAAGGTAAGCATGAGCATAGTCAGCTCTCAATGGTTTCGTACATTTCGTACAGTTTGTCGGTATTATACAGTTTGAAAACTACCATAGATGCACAGTGTTTATTACATCAGGTACTGTTTCTTTGGTAGATAGATGTACCAGTATGGGGTACCATATACATACAATGTCATTCTGACCGCCTCTAGATAGATTTTGTTTCAGAGTATCTGAGATTTTCTCCATTATATAAAGGTTCCATGGCTTTTTGTACCAGAGGTTTACATTTAGCCTACTCGTGGATTTCCATGTGGCTGCTATTGTGGCTTTGGCTACAAATAGTAATAGAGAGATTCTTTTCCTTTGTGCATTAGATAGAGCATTTTCCTCTCTGAGATTTAAAAGCAGAGCTTCCAGGGATTTGTCTATCTTGATTTTGGTTATGATCGTTATTTCTTCTATTAGTTTGTCCCAGAAGGATGCCACCTCCAGGCAATCGTACCAGCAGTATGTGTAACGGCCCATTTCCTTACACCCCCTCCAGCAAAGTAGGCTTGAATTATTTGCAATGTATGATATTTGTTGAGGAGTTTTGTACCAGGTGGATATTATTCTGAAATTTTGCCATTTTTGTGTAATGATAGGGGATTTGTTTTCGTAGGTTCTCCAGATATCTAGCCATTTATCTTGGGTGAGTTCTGTTTTACACTTTCCCCCAGTATTTCTGATATGGTACCATTGTGTTCTCTTGAAAGGACGTTAAGATGGCATATATTTTGGATATTACCCCTTTCTTACTTTCGTCTGCATCTCTTATCAATGCTTCGAAAGGAGTTATGGTTTTTCGCAGAATATCTCTAAGTTTTATTTCTGAGCATAGGTGGCTAATTTGGAGATATTGGTACCATTGTATGCTTAATTCATATTTTTGTTCCACTGTGATTTTGTTCATTATTTCCCTGTTTAATGTCAGGTCTTCCAGTGTTGTTAGACCTGCTTCTTTCCATTTTTTAATACTCTTGGGTGCATTGGCCTGGCGGGTACCAGGTTTGACCATAAAAAGAGGAAATTCACTGCCACAGGAAGTGGTGGCGGCTACAAGCATGGACGGCTTCAAAAGGGAATTAGATAAGCATATGGAGCAGAGGTCCATCAGTGGCTATTAGCCACAAGGGATAGATAGGGACTCTGGGGCAAGTGATGCTCTGTCATCTTGGTGCTTGGGGGGGTGTGCAACAGTGGGAGGGCTTCTAATGTCCTGGCCCCACTGATGGACCTCCTGATGGCCCCTGGTATTTCTGGCTACTGTGTGATACAGAGTGTTGGACTGGATGGGCCTTTGGCCTGATCCAACATTGGTGTCTTTTATGTTCTTATGTTATGTTCTTAAACCTTGAGGTGACTGGTGTGAGTTTTTTCCTAAATTTGTCCTAGATTGAGCAGTTTACAAGCTCCTCTCCCTTCCCCTCCCCAGAACAGACACCCTGTGAGGCAGGTGGGGCTGAGAGAGCTCTTGACAGAAAGCGCTCTATTACAAGGACAGCTAAAAAAAACTCTTTTTCAAGGACAGCTCTTGTTAGAACCACGGCTTGCCCAAGGTCATCCAGCCAGGTGCAAGTGGAGGAGTGGGGAATCAAACCCGGTTCTCCCAGATCGGAGTCCGCGCACTTAACCACTACACCAAACTGGCTCTCAGTCAGGGCAGAAGAGTTGGGATTTCAAGGCAAAACGGTTTTCGAGGCAAAAGACGATACAGAGGTGGTTTGCCATTGCCGGCCTCGGGGTAGCAACCCTGGGCTTGCTCGGTGGCCTCCCAATACAATTCCAAAAACAGGGCCGACCCACCTTAGCTTCCGAGAACTGAGCCTGGAAAAAACTGTAAGTCACTGTTATGAGTGTTAGGCGAGGAAACATTTCTACATAAACAGGCTTCGAACACAAGAACAGCCTTCAGGGGTCGCTTTACGAAGAGGTTCCAAACCAACCTGATCAAACGTAAAACAGCACTTAAAGAGAAGCCATATAAAATAGGATTTAAAAGATGTCACTGAAGTTTGCTGTAGGTAAAGATTCCCTTGCTCGAAAGCCAGTCGAGTCCGACTCTAGGGTTGCGATGCTCATCTCCGTTTCCAAGCTGAAGAGCCAGCGCTGTCCAAAGACGTTTCCGTGGTCATGTGGCCGGCATGACTAAACACCAAGGCGCACGGAACGCTGTTCCCTTCCCACCGAAGCGGTACCTATTTATCTACTTGCAATTTCTTGCTTTCGAACTGCTAGGTTGGCAGGAGCTGGAACTAGAGATGGGAGTTCACTCCGTCTTGCGGCACCCAGGTCTCGAACTGCTGAACTACTGACCTTCCACAGCCTGCAGTTCAGAGTCTTAACCACTTGAGCCACCGCAGCTCCCTTGCTGTAGGTACTAGTCCTTTCTTAAAGAAAAAGAAAACAATGGAGAGACCGACCGCTGTTTTCATGCAATCATGAATATCACTGACAGATGGCACCAAAGAGCACCATTTGGCTATGGGAGGAAGAAGAAAAAACCTTAATGTATACATATGTACGAGGGGATGCGATGACTCAAGTGGTTAAGATGCTGAACTGCAGACCAGAAGGCCGGTAGTTCAGCAGTTCGAGACCTGAGTGCTGCATGATGGAGTGAGCTCCCGTCTGCATGATGGAGTGAGCGGCTCCCAGCCACCGGTCCCGCCAAGTCTCCCCCCCCCCAATGGCCAGAGCGTTCTCTGGGCATGTGCAGGGAATCCTCTTTTACTTTGGGAATGCTCTTTTACTTTGGGGGGGATTTAAGTATCCCCTGTATATTTTTTTTCAACTTTTAAGATTTTTCTGCACACCTGGAGACTGCTCCAAGTGTGCAGAAAAATCTCCCTGCCCCCCAAGTGCCCCCGATGTGCGGATTTAGATATCCGCACATAGCGGGCAACTTGGCTATTAGATATATAGATATGGAGCAGAGGTCCATCAGTGGCTCTCAGCCACAAGGTACAGATAGGAACTCTCGGTCTGGGGCAAGGGATGCTCTATCTTCTTGGTGCTTGGGGGGGGCAACAGTGGGAGGGCTTCTAGTGTCCTGGCCCCACTGCTGGACCTCCTGAAGGCACCTGGTATTTTTGGCCACTGTGAGACAGAGTGTTGGATTGGATGGGCCACTGGCCTGGTCCAACATTGTCTTCTCTGATGTTCTTATGTAACGGAGCTGGTTTGTGTTTTAAGAATTTGCCCTGATAGTGTAAGAACAGTCTTGCCCTGTGCATTGCCAGACCGAATGTCCAAGACTGGCTGTGCCGTGCCGGACATTTTCCTTGCAAACTTGAAATCAAAGCACCAAAAATAAATAAATAAATAAAATGATAATGCTTTTTGTAGTCAAAAGAAGAGGGCAACGTTATTTGCGAGATCACCCTTAAAGTCCATTAGCAGCTGACACGTCTTCATCGCGCATAAAATATGCCCACTCAGGGCTACAGAGCAAGCTCTCGGACGCCAAGAAGCCTGGGTTGAGGCCGCAAATGGGAAAAAAGCACCCCCAGAATGTGTGAAATAGGTGCCCTTTGCTCCCGGGTTGCCAGTTTTAAAAGCACCAGCTGGGAGGTTGTTTTTCTTCATTAAAGACACAGAAGGGTCAGGGGTCGGAATACTGCTGGTGCTTTTTCACTTCTGTTTGTCAGCAGAGGAAACGCTAAAGTGGTGTGTGTGAGACAGGCAATCTAACAGGGCATTTGAAAAAATTTTTTAAAACCCTCATTCAAACAAGAAGCTAATCTTCACTGTTCAAAGCAATCCAGTTCGAAACGAAATCCAGATTTCACACACACCACACAAAAAGAAGAAGAGAAGTGAAGAGGAGATTGGATTTATACCCCGCCCTTCACTACCCAAAGGTGTCTCAGAGCGGCTTACAAACTCCTTTCCCTTCCCCTCCCCACAACAGACACCCTGTGAGGCAGGTGGGGCTGAGAGAGCTCTGACAGAAACTGCTCTTTTTCAAGAACAGCTCTTACCAGAACTATGGCTCGCCCAAGGTCATCCAGCGAGGTGCAAGTGGAGGAGTGGGGAACCAAACCCGGTTCTCCCAGATTAGAGTCCGCGCACTTAACCACTGCACCAAACTGGCTAACACCACAACCAGTGTTCCCTCTAAGCTGAGTGTGAGCTAGCTCACAGTTTTTCAGCCTCCGGCTCACACATTGATGTCTTGGCTCAGGAAGGACGGCTCCAGAGCGAACTAATTTATGCAGCAGCCAAATCGCTCGCTCACAACTTTAATGCCAGGAGCTCACCAAGTAGAATTTTTGCTCACAAGACTCCACAGCTTAGAGGGAGCATTGCACACAACGCCTATATAGGCTCACGGAAGACAATAGCTAAAGCAGGCGTCCCCTCCAACACCTTCCCTGATGCCCACCAAGTGTTTTGAGAAAGTGGGTGGGGCCAGCTGGAGTTTTTGCCCAACTGGAGATTTCATTGGCTGTGCAGATCTAAGCAAAAATGTTGCTTCTGCAAGGACTGCCCCACCCCACCCCCAGCACTATCTTAGTGGCTGGCTCCACTTCCCACGACAGACATTTCATGGCAGTCTTTCTGTGGCTGCGCCCACCACCCTAGTCAGAATCCGAAAGGAGCCTGGCAAGCTCAAAAAGGATTTGGCAAGAGGTATCTCAATAGTTTCCCACACCATTTAAGAGAGTGCATGAGACATACCCTGGTCTCCAGAAAACTTTTATTAATTTATTAAGGAAAGAGCAAGAGTCCAGGAGCACCTGCAAGACTAGCAAAATTTGTGGCAGGGGAGGAGGAGCTTTTGTGAGTCACTGCTCACTTCTTCAGATACAGCTAGAATGAGAGTCCCTCTGTCCTTAGATCACAATGTTGATGCATTTCCATTCTGCATGGCTAAATGTGGTGTCTTCCATGGAGACAGATCCAGATGGGTAGTAGAGTTCTCCTGTTTGTCACAGGAGAAAAGAGCAAGAGTCCAGGAGCACCTGCAAGACTAGCAAAATTCGTGGCAGGGGAGGAGCTTTTGTGAGTCGCTGCTCACTTCCTCAGATACAGCTAGAATGAGAGTCCATCTGTCCTTATATCACAAAATTGATGCATTTCTATTCTGCACGGCTAAATGTGGTGCCTTCCATGGAGACGGATCCAGATGGGTAGACGTGTTAGTCTGTCTGTAGCAGGAGAAAAGAGCGAGAGTCCAGGAGCGCCTTCAAGACTGACAAAACTTGTGGCGGGGGATGAGCTTTCGTGAGTCACTGCTCCCTTCTTCAGGCACAGTTAGAATGTGAGCCCATCTCCCCTTATATCACCAGGTTGAAGGGTAGGAGTTTTCGTGAGTCCCTGAAGAAGTCTCTGAAGAAATGAGCAGAGACTCACGAAAGCTCCGACCCAGCCAGAAATTTGTCAACCTCCAGGTGGGGGGTGGAGTTCTTCTAGCATTACAACAGGGCAGAGAGGCCGAGGCCTTCCCCTGATAAGAACCTCAGAAGAGCCCTGCTGGATCAGGCATCTTGTCCCACCCAGTGGCCAACCAGTTTGTCTAGAGGGCCAACAACAGGGCAGAGTGGCTGAGGCCTTCCCCTGATAAGAACCTCAGAAGAGCCCTGCTGGATCAGGCATCTTGTCCCACCCAGTGGCCAACCAGTTTGTCTAGAGGGCCAACAACAGGGCAGAGTGGCTGAGGCCTTCCCCTGATAAGAACCTCAGAAGAGCCCTGCTGGATCAGGCATCTTGTCCCACCCAGTGGCCAACCAGTTTGTCTAGAGGGCCAACAACAGGGCAGAGTGGCTGAGGCCTTCCCCTGATAAGAACCTCAGAAGAGCCCTGCTGGATCAGGCATCTTGTCCCACCCAGTGGCCAACCAGTTTGTCTAGAGGGCCAACAACAGGGCAGAGTGGCTGAGGCCTTCCCCTGATAAGAACCTCAGAAGAGCCCTGCTGGATCAGACCAATGGCTCATCTAGTCCAGCCTCCTGTCTCACACAGTGGCCAACCAGTTCCTCTGGAGGGCCAACCACAGGGCATGGAGGCCAAGGCCTTCCCCTGATATTGCCTCCTGGCTCCACGATTCAGAGGATTAGTGCCACTGAAACATCAGTCTGAAATATCCATCCATCCATCCATCCATCCATCCATCCATCCATCCATCCATCCACTTGCACTATGGTTTGTTTATTAATTTTTTTTAAAAAAAGTTAAATTAAAAATATTAATAATTTATAACGGTCATGGATGGGCAAGCATCGAAACAGGAGGAAGGCATCTTTGGCTGGAGGAAAGCTTCATACTTTGCTGCTGGTGAAGTGCTGAGTTGGTGTTACGGCGGGTGCAAATGTCTCCTGTCCAGTCCCAGAGGTGCTCTGAGGCTATTTAAGGTTTTCCGTGTGGTGAAAAACGGGGTAGAAATATCTAACTAAAAGAAATAAATCAAGCACTGCATTGCAATATATGATATGTGGGCGGCACCCTTCATTGTGCAAATAAGAGCAAAGCGCCTCCTTCCCGGCTCAGAATCACTCGTCAACGGGGTTGCCAGCTTCCAGGTGCGGCCTGGAGCTCTCCTAGAATCACAACTGGTCTCTGGGATACAGAGATCAGCTCCTCCAGAGAAAATGTATCAAAAACTAGACAGGCTTTGGTGTAATTACAATAGGAACAACAGGGCACACCAAAGAAAATTACTCTTCTATACCTTTAACACACTTAGTTGTATTATTGTAACAAATTTCCTTATAACAAATTTCCTGCATTAACTAGCATTCATTCATTACATATGAAGTACATTTCATGAACATAAGCAAAGCCAGTAAATGATAATATGAGTACAATACAAAACAATACAAAATCTTGATGTAG
>NW_015165328.1:60886-93227 GCF_001447785.1 Gekko japonicus
AGGAATGACAATAATGTGGATCGACGCAACCTCTCTCGAATGTCTTCCCAAAGATGCTAGTGAATACAGGGAATCTGCTATAAGGAAATTTGTTATAATAATACAACTAAGCGTGTTAAAGACAGAGAAGAGTAATTTTCTTTGGTGTGCCCTGTTTTTCCTCCGGAGAAAATGGCTTCCTTGGAGGGTGAACGTATAGAATTATACCCCACGGAAGCCCTTCCCCTCCACAAAACCTGCCGTCCCCACGCTCTGCCGCCAAATCCCTGGGAATTTCCCAACCTGGAATTGGCAACCCGACAACACGGTCGAGAGGAAGCAAGATTTCGCTCCTTTTTAACTATCCCCCCCCCCAGGAGAGTCACACACAAGGAAGAGAGTACCGCAGATGCTGCACGGAAACGAGCCGTAGCCTCTGATCCCGAAAGACCTCATTAGATCTTTGAGCAGGGCGTTCTGTTTTTCTTTTTTAAATTCAAGACACACTTTTCAGGCATGCAAGACGGAAGGGACGCGTCTCAGCAGCAGAATTATTAAAGGCTTTGCGCGGGGGGTGGGGTGGGGGAGAATACTTTTAGAGGGAGATGGGGGGGGAGAAAGTGCTCTCAAAGTTATATAAGAACCTAAGAAGAGCCCTGCTGGATCAGACCAGTGAGGGTCTACCTAGTCCAGCATCCTGTCTCACACAGTGGCCAACCACTTCCTCTGGAGGGCCAGCAACAGGGCATGGAGGCCGAGGCCTTCCCCTGGTAAGAACATCAGAAGAGCCCTCCTGGATCAGACCAGTGAGGGTCCGTCTAGTCCAGCATCCTGTCTCACACAGGGGCCAACCAGTTCCTCTGGAGGTCCAAGCACAGGGCATAGAGGTTGAGGCCTTCATTAGAACATCAGAAGAGCCCTGCTGGATCAGACCAGTGAGGGTCCATCTAGTCCAGCATCCTATCTCGCACAGTGGCCAACCAGTTCGTCTGGAGGTCCAAGCACAGGGCATAGAGGTTGAGGCCTTCATTAGAACATCAGAA
Organism: Gekko japonicus; assembly: GCF_001447785.1. NCBI lineage: Eukaryota > Metazoa > Chordata > Lepidosauria > Squamata > Gekkonidae > Gekko > Gekko japonicus. The sequence continues at coordinate 61,909 of NW_015165328.1, forward strand.
GAGCCCTGCTGGATCAGAGCAGTGGTCCATCTAGTCCAGGATCCTGTCTCACACAGTAGCCAGCCAGTTCCTCTGGAGGGCCAGCAACAGGGCAGAGAGGCCAAGGCCTTCCCCTGATAAGAACACCAGAAGAGCCCTGCTGGATCCGACCAGTGAGGGTCCACCTAGTCCAGCCTCCTATCTCCCACAGGGGCCAGCCAGCTCCTCTGGAGGGCCAACAACAGGGCAGAGAGGCCGAGGCCTTCACCTGATGTTGCCTCCTGCCACTGGGATTCAAAGTTTGACTGCCTCCGAATATGGAGGCTCTCTTCAGTCACCATGGCTAGTAGCCACTAATAGACCAGTCCACCATGAATCTATCGAAGCCCTTTAAAGCTGTCTATGCCTGTGGCCATCACTACATCCTCTGGCAGCAAATCCCACAGTTTAAGCACTCTCTGTGTAAAGTCGTGTTTCCTTTTGTCCGTCCTGAACCTACTGCCCATCAGCTCCATTGGATGCCCTCAAGATCTAGCCGTTTGGGAGAGGGAGAAAAAATTCCTCTTTCTCAACTCTCTTCACCCCATGCATAATTTTATAAACCTCTGTCATGTCCAATGTTCCCTCTAAGCTGTGGAGTCTTGTGAGCAAAAATTCTACTTTGTGAGCTCCTGGCATTGTTGTGAGCGAGCCATTTGGCTGCTGCATAAATTAGTTTGTTCTGGAGCCCTCCTTCCTGAACGAAGACAAAAATGTGTGAGCCGGAGGCTAAAAAATTGTGAGCTAGCTCACACTAACTCAGCTTAGAGGGAACACTGGTCATGTCCCCTCTTAGTTGTCTCTTTTCTCAACTGAAAAGTCCCGGACTCTTCAGCCTTTCCTCACAGGGAAGGTGCTCCGACCCCCTCATCATCTTGGTTGCCCTCTTCTGTACATAAGCCAAAATACTCTAAAGATGTCCTTTTCTCACATACAAATGAATTATCGTCAGGTCACACATACAAAAATATGCACAGGTTTTAAGGCAGCAGTCTTCAACTCTACAAAGAGGAGGAGGAGGAGGAGGAGGAGGAGGAGGAGGAGATTGGGTTTACACCCCGCCCTTCACTCCCCAAAGGAGTCTCAGAGCAACTTACAAACTCCTTTCCCTCCCCCTCCCCACAACAGACACCCGGTGAGGTAAAAGAAGAAGAGAAGAGATTGGATTTATACCCCGCCCTTCACTACCCACAGGTGTCCCAGAGCAGCTTACAAACTCCTTTCCCTCCCCCTCCCCACAACAGACACCCGGTGAGGTAAAAGAAGAAGAGAAGAGATTGGATTTATACCCCACCCTTCACTACCCAAAGGTGCCTCAGAGTGGCTCATAAACTCCTTTCCCTTTCCCTCCCCACAACAGACACCAGGTGAGGTAAAAGAAGAAGAGAAGAGATTGGATTTATAACCCGCCCTTCACTACCCAAAGGGGTCTCAGAGCGGCCTACAAACTCCTTTCCCTCCCACTCCCCACAACAGACACCTGGTGAGGTAAAAGAAGAAGAAGAAGAGATTGGATTTATACCCCGCCCTTCACTACCCAAAGGGGTCTCAGAGTGGCTCACAAACTCCTTTCCCTTCCCCTCCCCACAACAGACACCCTGTGAGTAATGTTCCCTCTAAGCTTTGGAGTCTTGTGAGCAAAAATTCTATTTTGTGAGCTACTGGCATTAAAGTTGTGAGCGAGCCATTTGGCTACCACATAAATTAGTTTGCTCTGGAGCCACCCTTCCTGAGCTAAGTCAAAAATGTATGAACTGGAGGCTAAAAAACTGTGAGCCAGCTCACACTAAATCAGCTTAGAGGGAGCACTGCCTGTGAGGTAAAAGAAGAAGAGAAGAGATTGGATTTATACCCTGCACTTCACTACCCAAAGGTGTCTCAGAGCGGCTCACAAACTCCTTTCCCTTCCCCTCCCCACAACAGACACCCTGTGAGGTAGGTGGGGCTGAGAGAGCTCTTGACAGAAACTGCTCTTTTCCAAGAACAGCTCTTATCCGAACTACGGCTTGCCCAAGGTCATCTAGCAGGTGCAAGTGGAAGAGTGGGGAATCAAACCCGGTTCTCCCAGATTAGAGTCCGCACACTTCACCACTACACCAAACTGGCAAACCACTACACCAAACAAATTCTAATTTCCCCGCTACCCGAGCAATAAATTTCGCTGTTTGCAAAAATAGCTTTCTGTTCACAGAATTTATACACCTTGTGCAATCTGGGAAGATCTCGTTTATTTGCACAGCAGTATGACAAAGGGAAACAGGGCCGGCCTGGCCTGGAGGGTGGACCTCCCCTCGGGAAACCTGGGCTCAAATTTAGCTATGGATTTCACTTTAGCAGCGCTACTTCCAGACTCCAGCCCATTCGAAATCCACGGCTTTCAACTGGACTGACTCTGCACAGTATTGCAGCACAAGGCGCTGCGATTCTTATTGATTTAAAGTTTGTACAGAATGATGTACTTTTCAGGGGGAGGGAGGGTTAGGAAGGGGAACGGCATGCGCACACAACGTTGTGCAGTTTAAAGTGCTGTATAAAATGGGCAAACCGGGCAGAGATTGGAAGAAATCGTTTTGGAGGGCAGGGAATTTTGAAGGATTTAAGTCGTGACCAGTGTTCCCTCTAAGATGAGTTGGTGTGAGCTAGTTCACAGTTTTTTAGCCTCTGGCTCACACATTGTCGTCTCAGCTCAGGAAGGAGGGCTCCAGAGCAAACGAACTGATGCAGCAGCCAAATCGCTCGCTCACAACTTTTAATGCCGGCAGCTCACAGAGTAGAATTTTCGCTCACAAGACCCCACAGCTTGGAGGGAGCCCTGGCCATGACCATAGGAATTTCCCCTTAGCCAAGGCTGTCGTGTGTGTGTGTGTGTGTGTTTCTCCAACCAAGCTAGGGTTGCCAATCTCCAGGTGGGGCCTGGAGATCTCCCAGAATTATAACCGATCTCTGGGCGGCAGAGGTCCGTTCTCCTGGAGAAAATGGCTTCTTTAGAAGGTGGATTGCATGGCCCCCCATCCCATCTAGCCTCCCTTCTCATATCCTGTCCTCCCCAGGCTCTACAACTCCAAATCTCCAGGAATTCCCGAAGCCCAAGTTGGCAACCCCTAAACCAAGCGTAAGAAGGTGAGTCCCACTGTACCACAAGAACTTGGATTGCTTCTGACCGGCAGTGCGGCAACCTGGCTCTCGGGTGACAACGTACCCTGACCCAGCTCTGCCCTATATAATTTTCAACTATAAAAATATTTTCTGGTTTTTCCCAGCCTCCATGAGGACTAGGCATTTCCTTAAGACGACAAAACAAAATCAAAATCCATCAGGCTGCGTGCAGGTTCCATGTCAGAGGCTGTGTATTCAATGTGCTGCAGGACACCTAGAACTCTTCGGATTCTGGGGGGTAAAGGATTGGGAGGATTTCAGTCGCCCCCGGTACACTTTCTTGCTTCCTTTGACATCAAGACATGCTGTTTGGCTTCTGCTATTCTCAAGGGGCCTTTTCGCCTCAGCGCGAGAGCGCAATGATGGATTCCTCAAATGGGGGCCGCTCCAAAACTTCGAGAAGAAACACAATTATCTTTCCAGTAGGTCGCCGGTCATACAGTCCTGGTCTACCCTGCACGTGCTGTCACCCACACTCACAAGTTTTTCTTCTAAACCACAGAAATGTTCGGTTTTCACCATCGAGAACGGGGAACTTTGCAGTCACCTGGACGGCTCTCGGAACCGGAGTGGGCGGCTGGGTGAGAGAGAGGGGAAAGGAGAGGATCGATAGCGCATTCCAGCAACGCCTTCTGGCTTCAAACAGGTATTTGCTCACGCCGCAGAGTCAAAAGCAGAAAGGCGGGAGGCGGAAAAAGAGGCTGCACGGTCAGGGAAAGGCGAGGATCCGGAGACGGGTTGGTATTCAGACTCTGAAGACCACGGAGCACTTGAGGTGGGCCGGTTCGAGGCCCTCGGCGTAGGCCAGGAGAAAGAACATTACCTTCCGGATCTTGGCCAGCTCGACGAGCCTTTCCCCAAACTCCAGGGCGTCGGCCTCGTTGCACTCCACCTCCGGGGAGTCAGGCGTCTTCCAGAAGACCCCCACGGGCTCCAGTAGCTGCCGCCGCATGAGGTTGGTCAGGTCGGGCGTCCAGTGCTGGGAGGTGCCGATGACGTCCACCTTCCCCGGGTTCTCCAGTGCGACGTTCCAGCGCACGAAGCGGAGGTTGTGCTGCTGGGTGAAGTCCACCCGGTAGACGAACTCGTTCGGCTGCAGGAGCTTCTCGCCGTCCTGGGGCTTCTCGTTCTTCTGCTGGAGGCTCTGCACCCTGAGCCTCATGCAGTTGGTCAGCTCGACGTCCTGCACCAAGGGGAGCTCCAGCTCGGACACCATCGCCTCTCCGCCGCCCGGCTCCTCCTCGGCAAACTTCTTCGGCACTGTTTGGCCAATGCAGAGAGGAAACAAAACTGTTGCAAACTCTCTCTCTCGTCTCCTCCCTTGACCCAGCGGGTGCTAAGCAACCTGAGCCGGTGACGAAGAGCGCCCTGGGGGGTGGGTTTCCTCTGGGTGCCCTCATCTCGTTGGCAGACGAGGAACGGATCCTGACGCTCCGCGCGAGAAATCTACAGGGATGAGAACTCTCTGATGTCAGCCTCCCCGGCAACCGGCCTGACGATGCTTCCAGAGTGAGATGCGATGGCCTGCCTGTTTAGATTTCAACCGAGGGCTCCTGTGTACCAAGACATTTAGGGATGCCAGCCTCCAGGTGGAACCTGTGTACAGTTCTGGTCACCACACCCCAAAAAGGATATTATAGCATTGGGAAAAGTGCAGAAAAGGGCAACTAGAAAGATCAAAGGGTTGGAACACTTTCCCTATGAGGAAAGGTTAAGGCGCTTAGGTCTCTTTAGCTGGGAGAAACGACGACTGAGGGGTGACATGATCGAGGTTTATAAGATTATGCATGGGATAGAGCAGGTAGAGAAAGAAGTCCTTTTCTCCCTTTCTCACAATACAAGAACTCGTGGGCACTCCATGAAATTGCTGAGCGGTCGGGTTAGAATGGATAAAAGGAAGTCCTTCTTCGCCCAAAGAGTGATTCACACCTGGAATTCACTGCCACAGGAGGTGGTGGCAGCTACAAGCATGGATGGCTTCAACAGGGAATTAGATAAGTATATGGAGCAGAGGTCCATCGGTGGCTATTAGCCACAAGATATAGATAGGGACTCTGGGGCAAGTGATTCTTGGTGCCTGGGGGGGGTCAACAGTGGGAAAGCCAGTCGAGTCCGACTCTAGGGTTGCGGTGCTCATCTCCGTTTCAAAGCCGAAGAGCCAGCGCTGTCCGAAGACGTTTCCGTGGTCATGTGGCCGGCATGACTAAACACCAAGGCGCACGGAACTCTGTTACCTTCCCACCGAAGTGGTGCCTATTTATCTACTTGCAATTTCTTGCTTTCGAACTGCTAGGTTGGCAGGAGCTGGAACTAGAGACGGGAGCCCACTCCGTCATGCGGCACACTCGGGTCTCGAACTGCTGAACTACCGACCTTTCCACAGCCTGGAGTTCAGCGTCTTAACCACATGAGGCACCGCAGCTCCAAGAATGGTAGGAGGATAAATAAAGCAGAAACAGGGTAGTTTCAGAGGGTAGCCACGTTGGTCTGCAGTGAAAGAGCCAGATTCAAGTCCAGGAACACCTTAGAGACTACAAGATTTATGGGGTAGACATCGCAAGATGTCACAGTCCCGCTGTACACTGCATATTGATCAGGCCACACCTGGTCAGACCGCCCTCAGGTGTTTGACACCCCTGCTCTAGGCTGATCCTGCACTGAGCAGGGGGTTGGACTAGATGGCCTCTATGACCTCTTCCCACTCTGTGGTTCCATGATTCTAAGCTGTAGAGAGAAACCTCTCTTTGTCAGAGGTCTCAAAAGCTCACACCCCGAAAATCTTGTCGGTATCTAAGGTCCTCCTGGACATGAATCCAGAAAACAGGAATAAATCGGTGTGCTTTAAAAAAAAAAAAAAAGGACAATACTGTACAAAAAAGCAAAAGAAAGGAAACCAGTTTAAATTTGTCAGCAGGAGGCATCTCTTCCAATATCGATAAAGAATCTGTCCTATGCAAGGCAGAACATTTGGGCAGTTGGAGAGCCAGTTTGGTGTAGTGGTTAAGTGCGTGGACTCTAATCTGGGAAAACCGGGTTTGATTCCCCACTTCTCCACTTGCACCTGGCTGGATGACCTTGGGTGAGTCACAAGTTCTCTCAGAGCTGTGTCAGAGTTCTCTCAGCCCCACCCACCTCACAGGGTGTCTGTTGTGGGGAGGGGAAGGGAGTTTGTAAGCCGCTCTGAGACTCCAAGTGAAGGGCGGGGTATAAATCCCATCTCTTCTTCTTCTTCTTAAAGCGGGAGAGCGGAAAACCTGCCGATTACGGCTCTCGGCACAGAATCCGGTGTCCAGAGAGAACGCCGGCTGTCATTTAAAAAAACAGAACGGGACAGCCAGTTTCCAGCCTCAGTCGTTACAGAGATATGCTAGAAAGGGCTTGAAGGGGGCCATGCTAGCTAAACTGAGAAGCCAAAAAGTTGCCTGCGTGATATTTGAATCAGCTGGGATGGGAAGTGAGTCACGGCCCCGTGCGCTTCCTCGCCCTTCCTCGCGAGGATCAAAATCTGGAATAAACTGTACAACCTTTGCTCGAGACGAGACAGAAGGCGGAATTTCAACTGGCAGACCTTCTCCCCAAAGGGATACACACAGCCTGAGTCATTCGATTCCAGTAGCACCTTAGAGACAAACTAGATTTCCAGGGTATCGGCGTTCGAGAGTCAAAGCTGCCTTCGTCAGATAGAGAAGAAGAAGAGAAGAGATTGGATTTATACCCCACCCTTCACGTGGAGTCTCAGAGCGGCTTACAAACTCCTCTCCCTTCCCCTCCCCACAACAAACACCCTGTGAGGTGGGTGGGGCTGAGAGAACTCAGACACAAACTGCTCTTTTTCAAGGACAGCTGTGCCAGAGCTTGTGACTGACCCAAGGTCACATCAGCAGGTGCAAGTGGAGGAGTGGGGAATCAACCCGGTTCTCCCAGATTAGAGTCCGCACACTTAACCACTACACCAAAGAGGCCTCCATTCATAGGAAAGACAATCTGAGGAAGGGAGCGTCAACCCTCAAAAACCTGTTTGTTGTTTTGCCGTCGAGTTGCAGCTGACTTATGGCAAACCCGTAGGGTTTTCAGGACAAGAGCCGTTCAGAAGAAGAGAAGAAGAAAAGACATTGGATTTATACCCCGCCCTTCACTCGGAGTCTCAAAGCGGCTTACAAACTCCTTTCCCTTCCCCTCCCCACAACAGACACCCTGTGAGGTAGGCGGGGCTGAGAGAGCTCTTTCCAGACCCGTCCTTGAGAGAACAGCTCTGACAGAACTTGTGGCTGACGCAAGGTCACACCAGCAGCTGCAAGTGGAGGAGTGGGGAATCAAACCCGGTTCTCCCAGATTAGAGTCCGCGCTCTTAACCACTACACCAAAGGTGGTTTGCCACTGCCTGCGCCCATGTCAGGACCCTGGTATTCCTTGGTGGTCTCCCATCCAAATACTAGCCAGGGCTGACTCTGCTTAGCTTCTGAGATCTGACAAGATCGGGCTATAGCCTGGGCTACACCCTGGAAAAACTGTTGGTGTAGTGGCTAGGAGTGCGGACTCTAATCTGGGAGAACTGGGTTTGATTCCCCACTCCTCCACTTGCAGCTGCTGGCGTGACCTTGGGTCAGTCACAAGTTCTCTCAGAGCTGGTCTCCCAAAAGCAGTCCTCGAGAGAGCTCTCTCAGCCCCGCCTACCTCACAGGGTGTCTGTTGTGGGGGAGGGGAAGGAGATTGTAAACCGCTCTGAGATTCCTTCAGGTAGTAAAGGGCAGGGTATAAATCCAATCTCTTCTTCTTCTGTTCTCTCAGGAGCAGTCCTCGAGAGAGCTCTCTCAACCCCACCTACCTCACAGGGTGTCTGTGGTGGGGAGGGAAAGGGGAAGGAGATTGTAAGCCGCTCTGAGACTCCTTCAGGTAGTGAAGGGCAGGGTATAAATCCAATCTCTTCTCTCCTCCTCCTCTAAGGTGTTACTAGACTCAAATCTTACTCGCCTAGAGCAGACCAACACACCTACCCTATGAGTTATACTAAAGCATTCCAGTTTACCACTGAGCCTGGAAAGTTCTCCTCTGACTTCCAAGTAGTTCTTCAGGGTGTTTTGCCTTTGACACGCTACGCGTAAGCCAGACGTTGATGGGATTTCTCGTCTCTCTTTCAGCCATATTTTTATCCTTCCCTTCCTCAGAGGACCAAAGGGCAGCTCAGCCTCCCTTTTATCCACACAACAACCTTGTAGGGTAGGTTAAGGGCAAGACTCAAGGTTGCCCAGCAAGCTTCCACAGCAAAGTGAGCATCCAAACCTGGGTCTCCCAGATCCTGGTCCAGGACTTTAAACATTATGCCATGTTGCCTCTGCACACACAAAAGATATCGAACCAACACTAACGCCACCCCTTTGTGGTAGAGGGAGTGTCTTTGGTGAAGGAATCAGTCTTGGATGAGGAACATCGCTAGTCACTCCTGAGAGCGTAAGAGAAGCCATGTTGGATTAGGCCATGGACCCATCAAATCCAACACCTTGTGTGACACAGAGGCCAAATTCCAGGTGCTATTAGGAGGTCCACTGGCAGGGCCAGAACTCCAGACGTCCTCCCACTGTGGCCCTCCAAGCACCAAGGAGGCAGAGCATCACTGCCCCAGATATAGAAACATAAGAGAAAAACCATGTTGGATCAGGCCAGTGGCCCATTCAGTCCAACACGCTGTGTCACACAGTGGCAAAAAACCAGGGGCCATCAGCAGGGCCATAACTCCAGAAGCCCTCCCACTGTGGCCCCCAAACACCAAGAATACCGAGCATCACTGCCCCAGATATAAGAATATCCACCAGCAGGGCCAGAACTCCAGAAGCCCTTCCACTCTTGTCCCCCGAGCACCAAGAATACCGAGCATCACTGCCCTAGACATACGAATATCAGAGAAGCCATGTTGGATCATGCCAATGGCCCTTCCAGTCCAGCACTCTGTGTCACACAGTAGCCAAAACCCAGGGGCCATCAGGAGGTCCACCAGTGTGGCCAGAACTCCAGAAGCCCTCCCACTCTTGCCCCCCTAAACAACAAGAATACAGAGCATCATTGCCCCAGGCAGAATGTTTCATCTGTAAAGGTAAAGGTTCCCTTGCTCGAAAGCCAGTGGAGTCCGACTCTAGGGTTGCGGTGCTCATCTCCGTTTCAAAGCCGAAGAGCCAGCACTGTCCGAAGACGTTTCCGTGGTCATGTGGCCAGCATGACTAAACACCAAGGCGCACGGAACGCTGTTACCTTCCCACCGAAGTGGTACCTATTTATCTACTTGCAATTTCTTGCTTTCGAACTGCTAGGTTGGCAGGAGCTGGGTCCAGAGATGGGAGCTCACTCCATCATGCGGCAACTCAGGTCTCGAACTGCTGAACTACTGACCTTTCACAGCCTGCAGTTCAGCATCTTAACCACTTGAGCCTCCGCAGCTAAGAGCCACTGATGGACCTCTGCTCCAGATGTTGATCCAACCCCCTCTTGAAGCTGTCTGTGCCTGTAGCTACCACCACTTCCTGCGGCAGTGAATTTCACATGTGTGTTAATGACTCTTTGGGTGAGGAAGAACTTCCTTTTATCTGTTCCAAACCTCCTGCTCATTCATTGCACTGTCTGCCCACAAGTTCTTGTATTGTGAGAAAGGGAGAAAAGGATTTATTTCTCTACCTTCTCTATCCCATGCATGATTTTGTAAACTTCTGTCATGTCACACTAGGAAGCAATAGTTGGGAGACCTCTTCCTGCGAGGCGTGGAAATACTGAAGGCTGTGAACAAGTTGATCCTCACAACAACCCTACGAGGTAGGAAAGGCTGAAAGCTTGTGACCGGTCCAAGGTCGCCCAGCAAGTTTCTATAGCACAGCAGGGATTTGAACCTGGGTTTTCCAGACCCTAGTTGGACTCTTTAAGCACTACATCACTCTGGCTTGACAAAGAAGTCAGGCAGCACAGAAACAAAACGCAAAATTGCAAGCTCTTGTTTTTAAACAACAATAAAGAAGAGGGACCCAGGGTTTCATTAATGACTTCAGTTTAGCAAACTGGTTAATGGGCCTCCCCTGGAGAGAAAAGTGAGGAAGGAGAAATCATCTTTCTGAAGGAGGACACGCCTTCACCGTTTGAAAACAGGAGGGGGGGAAATATCCAGAGGGACAAACTGTCTAAGGCCCAGTTCATACATTCAGGAGAATGAGGTAAGAGACAACTGAGGCTCTGGTTGAGAAATACCTGGAGATTTGGGGGGTGCAGCCTGAGGGCGGGGTTTGGGGAGGGGAGGGGTCTCAGCAGGGTACAGTGCCATAGAGTCCATCCTTCAAAGCAGCCGTTTTCTCCAGGGGAACTTATCTCAGTCAACTGGAGGTAAATTGTAACAGCGAAGTTCTCCAGCCATTGCCTGGAGACTGGCAACACTACCTGAGGTAGTAGCAGGGGTCATTTCCTGCGGGAGCGCACAGGAGCGGAGCTCCGGCAATAAGGAGCCCAGGGGGCGGGCACATGCAACAAGCCCCGCCCCCTGCTCCCAGGAGCCCTCAGTCAGAGCAAGAAGCAGCCAGGTAAGTTGCAGAGCCCCCCCCCGGCCCGCCTTCAGGTACAAGCTCTCCCTCCTCTGTGAGGGCAGATCTGCACGTCCCCCACCCCAATAGCTAGCAATCCAAACAGCCCAGTGGAGCCTGAACGGTGGGTGTTGCCTTCCGGTGATGTCAGGGGGCATGGCATATGCAAATAACAGTTCTCAAAAGAGCTCTCTCAGCCCCACCTGCCTCACAGGGTGTCTGTTGTGGGGAGGGGAAGGGAGAGGAGTTTGTAAGCCGCTCTGAGACTCCCTTGGGTAGTGAAGGGTGGGGTATAAATCCAACCTCCTCCTCCTCTTCTTTTATTCTGCTCTTCACCTAAGGAGCTCAGCAGTGCCGTACAGGGTCCCTCCAAATTCTGTTATTTTTTTCTTCTCTCAACAGCCCTGTGAGGTAGGTCGGGCTGAGACACTAAGGGGCACAAAGTCCCCCCTGAAAGTAGGGATCTGAACCCGCAACATTCCAATCTGACACTCTAACCATTGCACCATCTTGTCACTTTGGTTCTACTGACTGGAATAAATGAGTCCTAATTTTTTTCGAGCCTGACAAGTCTCTGCCGGTGTGTCTTCTCCCAACCAGATCCTTATAGGGAGGGGCCGTGGCTCAGTGGCAGAGCATCTGCTTGGCATGCAGAAGGTCCCAGGTTCAATCCCCGGCATCTCCAGTTCAAAGGACCGGGCAGTAGGGGATGGGGAAGACCTCTGCCTTGAGACCCTGGAGAGCCATGGAGAGGGGCTGTGGCTCAGAGGCGTGCAGAAGGTCCCAGGTTCAATCCCCGGCATCTCCAGTTCAAAGGACCAGGCAGTGGGTGATGTGAAAGACCTCAGCCTGAGACCCTGGAGAGCTATTGCCAATCTGAGTAGACAAAACTGACCTTGATGGACCAACGGTCTGATTCAGCAGAAGGCAGCTTCATGAGTTCCTCTCCCACCCCACCCTGCCTTTCTGACCGCTACAACCCCAAAGAAAGGAGCAGAGGGTGAGCCAGAGGGCTGAAGCAGGAGGTGCGGAGGGAGATCCCAAAAAGAAGCACCTTTTCTCCCTTATGAAGCTATGAAAAGGCACCTGTGCTGTCGTATAAATGGGACTCCCTTCAAAATAAGAGGACGGCGGATTTGGGTTTGGGGTGGGGAGCTCAACTGTCCTCGGGAAGAGAACGCATTGCCTTGCGGGTGTTTTTGTTTCAGCGCAAGAGAATCTTTGCTGCTACCTCCGGTTGTTTTTCCCCCCTCCTCCAGGGTAATAAGAATATGTTTTTAACTTCTAAAACCCCAGGGCTGAAAGGGAAGCGGTTTCCAACAGGTAAACACTTTCACGGGGCTACAGCAAGATAGCCTGGCCTTCGTTCCCATGATGCTAACAAAAAGGAAGGGAAGGGGGAAGGAAAAAAAGGGGGGGGGGAGAAAACCCAACCCAAAAAGTTGCTATGGATCCACAAGGGTTAAGCTGACACTAAATATTATGAAAATACAAAATTTATTCAGGTGTACACATTTTAAAACTTAGATTCATTAAAAAATATACCATTCAGACATAAAAAACTTTTCAACATTCATACATACCGTAGATGGGTTAGTGCTGTGCAACTGAACCAAACGCGTTTCGGCCCCTCAAAGGGCCTTCCTCAGTGGTCACAATTCCAATTACAAATTTGACATACATTCAAAAAAATTTTTCCCATAAGATGTTAAATACATATACAGTGTAAGGCCAGATGTTGTTTCCTAAATACTTCTGTATTTGTTTATTATTATTCTATAAGATGGGCCTCCAGTCTAGCCAATTAAAGTCCACCAATAATTCTGGTAGCACAAACGTGTGTGAGTTGAATGTATGTCACTCCATCCTGTACATATTCTGGTTGCCTCATGAAGAGAGTTTATTTTTAAAAGGATGAATTGTGTCTTTCTGGCACCCTTCTTCTGGAGTGAAAGAGAAGGTGGTGCGGTGGTTAGCATGTCAGGGAAAAACCACGTTCGAACTTCCACTAGGCCATAGAAGCTCACTGAGTGGGTGAGGACCAAAATAAAGTTCACACTGAGGTAAAAATGGACGGATGGACAACGTTTCCACAAAAGGACTTGACTCAGAACGGACTTTGACTCAGAATCTTGACTCAGAACGGACTTTGCTAAAATAGATTACTAAAGCAATTTCGGGATATGGCCCGTTAGTCTGGGCCTCAATGAGGCACTTCTCTAGAAGTGTAAGCAGCAGCTCTGACAAACGGAAAGTTCCGGAAATCCCCCCTCCTGCTTGGGCTCAGTGACAGTGTCTGATAGTTTGGGGGGATTTCATTCCCGTGAAGAAACTAGCAAACCTCATTGGTGGTTGCTTTCCGAACAGGTTGTGAAGGGTGTTGGTGATTATTATTTATTATTACTTATTTCATTTTCACTCCGCCCTCCCCGCCAAGGCAGCCAAATCAGTGTTAACATAAGAGAGAAGTCATGTTGGATCAGGCTGATGGCCCATCCAGTCCAGCACTCTGTGTCACACAGTGGCCAAAACCCAGCAGCCATCAGGAGGTCCACCAGCAGGGCCAGAACTCCAGAAGCCCTCCCACTGTGGTCCCCCAAACACTAAGAAGAAAGAGCATCACTGCCCCAGATATACCTAAGAACATCCACCAGCAGGGCCAGAACTCCAGAAGCCCTCCCACTCTTGTCCCCCGAGCACCAAAAATACCGAGCATCACTGCCCTAGACATAAGAACATCAGAGAAGCCATGTTGGATCATGCCAATGGCCCTTCCAGTCCAGCACTCTGTGTCACACAGTGGCCAAAACCCAGCTGCCATCAGGAGGTCCACCAGTGGGGCCAAAACTCCAGAGGCCCTCCCACTGTGGCCCCCCAAGCACCGAGTACACAGAGCATCTCTGCCCGAGACATAAGAGAAGTCATGTCGGATCAGGCCAATGGCCCATCCAGTCCAGCACTCATGTCACACAGTGGCTAAAACCCAGGTGCCATCAGGAGGTCCACCAGTGGGGCCAGAACTTCAGAAGCTGTGGCCCCCCAAGCACCGAGTATACAGAGCATCTCTGCCCCAGACATAAGAGAAGCCATGTTGGATCAGGCTAATGGCCCATCCAACATGGCTTCTCTGTGCGGTGGCACAGGGGATTTATCCTCTGGTTACAAGTAACATCTGAGCTGAACAGAACTGCTGTCAGTTCTAGCCCCGCGCTGGTGTGAGCTACCAGCCTTGTCCCCAGGTCGCCACCCACCCAGCGGTTCGAAAGCTTCGGCGAGTAGATAAAATGGGTACCACTCCTTAGAGAGGGTGGGCACACACCCCCCCCCGTGGGGGGGGCGTTAGCCGGTGAACGGAAGGGTGGCCCTGGAGCCTTCCCTTCTCTTCAAGGGGGGGGGGGCTTGCCCAGGCAAGCCAAGTGAAGGCACGGGGGTGTGGCCTAATATGCGAATGAGCTGTGCAGTCAGGGGTTGTGGCCTAATATGCTAATGAGTTTCTGACATTGGGTGTGACCTATTATGCTAATCAGTTCCTGCTGGGCTTTTCCTACCAAAAAAGCCCTGAGCCTCCCTGTCTCTCTCCCCTCCCCCCCATTCCCACAGAGCATTAAGGGTTCGGAAAATTAGGAACCAAGAAAACAAAAACCCAGCTGCCCGCCGAGGGAAGAACACGGAGATCTGAAATAATGAGGCTCTCGCGGGATTCCTCCTTCTGCCTGAATGGCATCTCCCGGGACGGAGGAAGATGTGCCCAGGGAGGCAATTTGCATCACAACACTAAACGCTTCCCATGAAGGAAGTCGAACTCTGGCGCAGAAACCACGGACAGGCAGAGACGGCACCGCACGGGGAGAAAACTTGCTTCCTTAGGGCAGAAGTTTCCTATCCTCCCCAGTTCGGTGTGGATTCCTAATCTATGTATTTCCCAAGTGTGGTCCCCATCGGCAGATAGCTAAACCTGCATGTCGGGGCCACGCTTACCCCAGGTTTTTCTGCAATCTTCGGGGACCCCCTAGGTTTGCAGAGAAATCTGAAAAGTTAAAAATAGCGTTGGGGTGTGCGTGTGTGTGTAAATCCCCCCAAATTAATTAGAATCCTAGAATCATAGAGTCGGAAGGGGCCCTACAGAGGCCACCTAGTCCACCCCCCTGCTCAGTGCAGGATCAGCCTAGACCAGTGATGGCGAACCTTTTAGAGACCGAGTGCCCAAACTGCGACCCAAAACCCACTTATTTATCGCAAAGTGCCAACACGGCCATTTAACCTGAATACTGAGGTTAACAACCCATACGTTAATTTATTAAGATGATCCAAACAAAGTAAGGAAAGCAATCCCAAATGCTTCCATTTACTTAAAATTATTTGGCAGAGAATTCTTTAATGATGGTCTGGGCCTGGCTGGGGCGATGGCACGTGTGCCCACAGAGAGGGCTCTGAGTGCCACCTCTGGCCCCCCGGGCCATAGGTTCGCCACCACTGGCCTAGAGGACCCTCCAGAGCAGCCATTTTCTCCAGGGGAACTGATCTCTGTAATAGTGGGAGATCTTCAGGTGCTACTTGGAGGTTGGCAACCCTCAGACTGGGAAGGGAAGGGAACAACTCAAGCCTTGAGGAGCCAAATGCCAGCTGGTGTGGACAGGGTGGGAGAGATGGACCAACTGAGCAGACGGTAACTTCACGTGCTCGACTTGCCAGACTGGCATCTTTCCATTGTGACTTGTCTGCTGCTATGTGCTGTAAAGTCACTTCCAAATTACAGCGACCCCACAAATTCACAACCTCCAAAACGTCCCATCATTAACAGCCAGTTCAATGCAGATTCCTAATCTATATATCTGTTTCTCAAGTGTGGCTCCCATCTGCGGATAGCTAGCCAGTGTGGTGTGGTGGTTAAGAGTGTTGGTGGTGGACTTCCTGATGGCACCTGGCATTTTTGGCCGCTGTGTGACAGAGTGTTGGACTGGATGGGTCATTGGCCTGATCCAACACTGGCTTCTCTTGGTGTAGTGGTTAGGAGTGCGGACTCTAATCTGGGAGAACCGGGTTTGATTCCCCACTCCTCCACGTGCAGCCTGTGTATTCAGAAACTGGCAGACCAGGGAGGAGCAAGGGATGCTCTGTATTCTTGGTGCTTGGGGGGTGGGGGGCAACAGTGGGAGGGCTTCTAGTGTCCTGGCCCCACTGCTGGACCTCCTGATGGCACCTGGTATTGTTGGCCACTGTGTGACACAGAGAGTGTTGGACTTGGTGGGCCATTGGCCTGATCCAACATTGGCGTCTCTTATGTTCTTATGTCTGGGGCAAGGGATGCTCTGTCTTCTTGGTGCCTGGGGGAGGGGCAACAGTGGGAGAGTTTCTAATGCCCTGGCCCCACTGCTGGACCTCCTGATGGCACTGGTATTGTTGGCCACTGTGTGACACAGAGTGTTGGACTGGATGGGCCATTGGCCTGATCCAGCACTGGCTTCTCTTAGGTTCTTATGACCTGGGGCAAGGGATGCTCTGTCTTCTTGGTGCTTGGGGGGGGGGAGCAACAGTGGGAGGGCTTCTAGTGTCCTGGCCCCACTGCTGGACCTCCTGATGGCCCCTGGTATTTTTGCCCACTGTGTGACACAGAGTGTTGGACTGGATGGCCATTGGCCTGATCCAACATTGGCTTCCCTTGTGTTCTCATGTTCTTATATAGAGCAGAGGTCCATCCGTGTCTATTAGCCACAAGGTTTAGATAGGAACTCTCCGTCTGGGGCAAGGGATGCTCTATCTTCTTGGTGCTTGGGGGGGGGCAACAGTGGGAGGGCTTCTAGTGTCCTGGCCCCACTGCTGGACCTCCTGATGGCACCTGGTATTTTTGGCCACTGTGTGACACAGAGAGTGTTGGGCTGGATGGGCCACTGGCCTGATACAACACTGGCTTCTCTTATGTTCTCTTATGAGTTCTCCAGCTGGTTCAGAAAGAACACCTCTTCCCCTCAAAAAAGCGCATGCAGCTTTCCCACGGACCACAATCCCAGAAGCAAAAAAAGGCATGTTATTTACCCAGAGAGGAAGTTAATTATCCAGTTTACGACATTCAATCATCATCTGGAACCCATATTTGAATTTCCAGCTCTCATTTCAGAAACAAACAAGCCACAGTTTGAATAAGGAGATAGAAGACGCTCAGATCAGAGTTAAATATTGCCAGCAAAAGGGGGTGAATTGGCTTCTGCGTCAGGCCTTCTGGCGTAAGGAGGCCCAAGGCACTGGTACAGTATCTCAAAGGGTGCGTTCAGACGGGTCGTTTAGTCCGCTTTTGGCCCGCCTCAGAAACGGATTCTATCTGCGCGATCACACGGTCGACATCTGCCTCCCGTCCCCAGCCGTCGCTTTCCGACTCAAACCCCCTTTAACCCGGAGTATTTTGACACCAGGTCCCCAAGTGGTGTTTTCCTGATTCTCCGGTTCCAGCTGCATTTCCCCCCTGTGTGATCGCTCCTCCGGTGTCGAGACACTTCTGGTTTAAACTCCTTCCCTGCTCAAAAGCTGACCGAGGCGTCTGCTTTTCGCCCGCCATTTTAAAAAAAGCGTTGGCGGTTGTGTGCATAGGCGGAGCTCTGCCACCGCGTTATTAAAAACAATGTTTAAACGGAGCTGCGGTGGCTCACGTGGTTAAGACGCTGAACTGCAGGCTGTGGAAGGCCAGTAGTTCAGCAGTTCAAGACCCGGGTGCCGCAAGACAGGGGGAGCTCCCGTCTCTAGTTCCAGCTCCTGCCAACCTAGCAGTTCGAAAGCAAGAAATTGCAAGTAGATAAATAGGTACCACTTTGGTGGGAAGGTAACAGCGTTCCGTGCACCTTGGTGTTTAGTCATGCCGGCCACATGACCACGGAAACGTCTTCGGACAGCGCTGGCTCTTCGGCTTTGAAACGGAGATGAGCACCACAACCCTAGAGTCGGATTCGACTGGCTTTCGAGCAAGGGAACCTTTACCTTTACCTTTTTAGTTTTAGCCTTTAGACGAGTTTGGGATCTCACGGAGGCCATTTTCGGGGTAAATGTTTAAAGGGAAGTGGTCCTTTAAAGTTTAAAGGGAAGTCTTACAGCAGTCGGGTTGACGAGGAAATCGCTGTTCTGTGCACACGCGAACATTTTAGTTCCAGAGATGGCTGCCTGTGCGCATTCCCAAAATGAGAGAGAGGAAAAAAACAACACCGGCGGGGAGCAATATTGCTGCACAGTGATGCGGAACAAGGAGGTGAGTGTGATCGTGATTCTCCAGGTTAAAAAAAAATGCATGAGGAAGAAGAAGAAGAGGAGGAGGAAGAAGAAGAGGAGGAGGAGGAGGAGGAGATTGGATTTATACCCCACCCTTCACTACCCAAAGGTGTCTCAGAGTGGCTTACAAACTCCTCTCCCTTCCCCTCCCCACAACAGACACCCTGTGAGGTAGGTGGGGCTGAGAGAGCTCTGACACAAACTGCTCTTTTTCAAGAACAGCTGTGCCAGAGCTTGTGACTGACCCAAGGTCACACCAGCAGGTGCAAGTGGAGGAGTGGGGAATCAAACCGGGTTCTCCCAGATTAGAGTCCGCGCACTTAACCACTACACCAAACTGGCTCTCCCAAGCAGGAGGAAGAGAAAGAGGAGGAGGAGGAGACTGGATTTATACCCCGCCCTTCACTCAGAGTCTCAGAGCGGCTGACAATCTCCTTCCCCTTCCCCTCCCCACAACAGACACCCTGTGAGGTAGGTGGGGCTGAGAGAGCTCTGAC
The DNA here is from genome assembly GCF_001447785.1 of Gekko japonicus. NCBI lineage: Eukaryota > Metazoa > Chordata > Lepidosauria > Squamata > Gekkonidae > Gekko > Gekko japonicus. The sequence continues at coordinate 80,381 of NW_015165328.1, forward strand.
AGAAACTGCTCTTTTTCAAGGACAGCTGTGCCAGAGCTTGTGACTGACCCAAGGTCACACCAGCAGCTGCATGTGGAGGAGTGGGGAATCAAACCCGGTTCTCCCAGATTAGAGTCCGCACACTTAACCACAACACCAAAGTGGCTCTCTAAAGAGAGCCAGCATGTCCCCCCTCAACCTCCTGTTCTCCAGAATGAACATTCCCAAGTTCATTAGTTGTGGTAGATTTCCCGGAGCTGTGTGGCCGTGGCCTTGGCATCGTCGGACCTGATGTTTCCGCCAGCAGCTGTGACCGGCATCTGTGATGGACTTAAAGATCTGGGACCAGCAGAAAGTGAACACAGAACACGGCTGAGTCCCATGATGGAGTGAGGAGGGGGCCATTGAGCTCGGAAACCTCCGTGATTGGCATTTAACGGACCAAACAGTCAGTTTGGGGTTGGCAGTTGAGAAGCGGCAGTTAGTTGCTGGAGAGGGAGCTAACGGACGGGTCTGCCGGAGAACTGAAGGAGTCAGATCTCTGTAGCTCTGTGGAAACAGCCTGTTAACCGTTTGAGCAGAGAACTGTGGCTGAGGACCTGTTGCCCCGAGTCCCTCTAAAGCAGTCGTTCTCAACCTTCCTGATGCCGCGGCCCTTTCATACAGTTCCTCGTGTTGTGGTGACCCCCAACCAATGCTCCCTCTAAGGTGTGGAGACTTGTGAGCAACAGTTCTACTTTGTGAGCTCCTGGCCTTAAAGTTGTGAGCGAGCGATTTGGCTGCTGCGAAGGCAAAAACGTGTGAGCCAGAGGCTAAAAACATGTGAGCTAGCTCACACTCACTCGGCTTAGAGGGAACACTGCCCCCAACCATAAAATCCTCATGTTGTTTGTTGTTGTTCAGTCGCACAGTCGAGTCCGACTCTTCGCGACCCCATGGAACAGATCACGCCAGGCCTTCCGGTCTTCCGCCGTCCTCTGAAGTTTGCTCAACTTTATGTTCGTTGCATATGCTCATGTTGTGGTGACCCCCAAACAGCATCATGTCCTGGTGTAGGACAGAAACCCCGTCAAAGGCTGTGCTCCCCCAGCCCAATTTGAGAAAGCACACGGCAGTCTTGTAGAGGAGAATCCAAACTTTAAAGCTTTATTAATAAAGGGGGAAAGTACGGATACAACAAGGTTTTGAATCCTTGAATACCCACAGCTCTCCCTAAGGTTACAATGGGAGACATAGGATTTTATACCCCCTATGACAGTTAGAAATAAATCACAATTATTGGTTCCATCAAAGTTTGTCACATATCCGTCACACCATTCTGATTGGGAATCCAACCTGGGGGTTGGATTTTCCCAGGCAAAAATATACCTCCTTCAGTGGAACAATAGGCTTTCTTCTTCCTAGGCTGTGAAATTCTAAAAAGTATCTAATTGTAACAAATATTAGTACATCATGCAGAGTTCTCCATCTAACGCAAGCAAACTGACATCAGGGGCATGCGCGATTACAACTGGCAAGAACAAGCAAAGTCGCTGCAGTATGATTGCCTGTCAGCATTTAGTATTTTACCCACAATGCATTTAAGCAATGAACCAAAGTGAATATCTGAATATATGTTCATGATTGATTTCACTTACTGTGATTAGAATCATCAAAGGCACTTAACATATGCACCATGTAAGTGTTAAGTGCACCTGCTAAGTTAAACTGACTTAGTCAGTGGCAGAGCGCAAAGGGTTTCATAAGCGATGTGTACAACACTGGCGACGGCGGGTGCAACGCGTCTCGCCGTCCCCGTGGCAGGGATTCTGCAAAGAGACGCGATCCCCCGCCGCGATTTGGCGAGACTTGGGAGCCCTATCCTAAGACCATCGAAAATTTGTGTTTTCCGATGGTCTTAGGCGACCCCTGTGAAAGGGTCGTTCGACCCCCCCAAAGGGGTCGCGACCCACAGGTTGAGAACCACTGCTCTAAAGTGAAAGAGAAGAGTGGACAGAGTGGGAACAGTAAAACACAAACACCAGATACATTCTTCCGGAAAGAACTGGAGGTGGTTTAGAAAGGGCTAAAGAACGGTCTGGCAGGAGTCCGGAAAGCTGGTCTGGTGACCAGGGAGACTCAGAGAGACCTGTGAGTAAAAGCCAAAGGAAAACCGCAAAGCAGTTGCTGGAGAGTGGGGAGCATAAGCGTGTTTAGTGAACTGATGGACATCTACGTATGAACTGACAGTGATAAACATACAGCCTAAGTCACTGGTGGCGAACCCATGGCACGGGGCCAGAGGTGGCACTCAGAGCCCTCTCTGTGGGCACGTGTGCCATCGCCCCAGACAGGCCCAGACCATCATTAAAGTGTTGAATTCTCTGCCAAATATTTTTAAGTAAATGAAAGCATTTGGGATTGCTTTCCTTACTTTGTTTGGATCATCTTAAGTTAATGCATGAGTTGCTTTTTCTAAAGTAAAACCTCAGTATTCAGGTTAAATTGCCGTGTTGGCATTTTACGATAAATAAGTGGGTTTAGGGTCGCAGTTTGGGCTCTCGGTCTCTAAAAGGTTCGCCATCACTGACCTAAGTGAATGTAAAGGCAAGAACTAACGTCTGAGAGGAAACAAAATATCCTTTGTACATAAATTCCATCCCCCGGTTGTGGTGTTTGTAAGTAAAGCCTGTTCAGCTTTAACGTTAACAAGCCGTGGTGCCTATCTATTTAATGGTAAAGCAAATACACTAAGCAGTGGTCCTTACAAATCTCCCTGACCAAGAAGAAATAAATTAAAATATCCCGAAGAGACTATTATAGATTTGTACAGAGGACTGGTCAGAAAAAATTATTGGCAGCTCTGACCAGGCACAACACGTAGACCCTCACGGTACCATCAGCATAAAGGGGGCACGTGTCATAGCATCCTCAGAGGTATAACACAGAAAGATGGAGTACTCTCTGTGTCAATATTGCTGTACGCACAGTCTATATGTGACACTGTTATGCACTCAGCACTCTGTCTGCCTTAGTAGACTAACCTTAGTGGACTCAGTTAGAACCTCTGACATACACAGACATAACAGATATGTCAAGTGCCATTGATGATTCTAATTACAGAGATAGAAATCAATTATGAATATATATTCAGGTATTCACTTTGGTTCAATGCTTAAATGCATTCTGGGAAAAATACTAAATGCTGACAAGCAGTAACTGATTGCTTGTGACCTTGCTCGTGATGGCTAGCTGTGACTGCGCATGTTCCTGATGTCAGCTCGCTTGCGTTAGATGGAGAACATACCGCATGATGTACCCATATCTGTTACATTAGATACTTTTTGGAACTTCACAGCCTGAGGAGAAGAAGGCCTATTGTTTAGCTGTAGGAGGTACATTTTTGCCTGTGAAAATCCAACTCACGGGTTCGGGCCCAATCAGAATGGTGTGACGGATATGTGACAAAGTTTGACGGAACCAATAATTATGATTTATTTCTAACTGTCGTAGGGGGTATAAAACTCCAGGTCTCCCATTGTAACCTTAGGGAAGAGCTGTGGGTATTCGAGGATTCAAAACCTTGTTGTGCCTCTTTTTCTCATTCTTTATTAATAAAGTTTTTAGCCTGGATTTTATTCTACAGGACTGTGCCGAGTGCTTTCTCAAATTGGGCTGGGGAAGCACAACCCGTGACGGAGTTTCTGCCTTACAAATTTGGAGCACAAAGTGAGGCCTCCAGACCTGCACAGGATACTCCAGGGGGTATTTCATATACACCTGGCGCTTATTTTATTTCAAACCAGTTTTATTTAACATTTTAAACCACTGAACAATTAGACAGCAATCCAAAGTTTCAGCTAATGTGGCCACATTTTATTGCAGTCACTCCCCCCCCCCCAAATTTGTGGCTATGCATCTGGCATTATTCCTGCAAATGACCAAACAAGTTATTAGAACCGCAGCTGGGGAGCATGGACAGGGAAAATTCAGCAGCCCTCCACAAGAGGGCGGCACCGGCCAGCATCTCTATTCCAACTGAGATGAGATTGCCAAACCAAGAATTGTTCTCTGCCTATCCTTTCAGACTCGTGACATGCAACCCACTTTTAAAGGGTCATCTATGGCCTCTTTTTTAACTCCTTTCTGAGAGAAGGCGTGATCCGATGGGAACAGAATTCCTGCACTTTAGCAGTATTGCAAGAAAGTGAAGTCCCCCGTTGTAGCATTGCCAACTACTCCCTGGCAACTTGTAGAGGGAGATTCACTGGCAGGGGGAAAGGCCTAGCCCGGCGTCTCAGCAATGTCACCAGCATTGCAACAATGTCAGTTCCAATGCATCCTGGAAATGACATCATCACGTCACTGGGGACAATCTAGGATCTGGGCAAAAACTCTATGACTCCTAGCCAATGCTCCCTCTAAGCTCTGGCGTCTTGTGAGCAAAACTTCTATGTTGCGAGCTACCGGCATTAAAGTTGAGAGCGAGCGATTTGGCTACTGCATCTGAGCTTGCTCTGGAGCCCTCCTTCCTGGGCTAAGACAGAAATGCGTGAGCCGGAGGCTAAAAAACTATGAGCTAGCTCACACTAAGTCAGCTTAGAGGGAACACCGGTCCTAGCAACCCTATCTCACCATCAAGATAGTATTATTATTTTCATTTTTAGCCTGTCTTCCTCACCGAGACTTAAGCCGCATCGCAAAATATGATGAAAACAATTCAACCAGATGGCAAAGATCTGAACGCACAACGTAGCGGAGCTAGGACGGAAGAACTGGAAAACAACAACGCAAGCGGCCTCGGACCAAGAGGAAAGGGTCAGGAGAGAAATGTTTTAAGAAAGAAATTTTTAAAAAACGTGAAAAGAGAAAAGAGAACGGCTCAAGGCGACAAAAGAGTCAGTGCAGGCACAGAACTGCCTAGATCACGGGTATCAAACCGGCCCATCTAGGCAGGAGCGGATTAAGGCTCACTGGTGCCCTACAGACTGACCAATCTCGGTGCCCCCCTCCTTTCCACACCGACCCATTTTAGTTGTTGACCCGTCTGACCAGATATACAATGCAGGTTGCAGCAATGCAAAAATTTATTCATAGGATAACACAATATACTGTACAAACTAAGCTTTTCACCCTTTTCCCCAACTTTGTGGTGCCCCCTTTGGCCCTGGTGCCCTAAGCACGTGCCTAGTCTGCTTCATGGTTAATCTGCCCTTGCATCTAGGGCTCTTATCCGTCCCGCAAGCAACTGGTGCTATTTTCAGCCCATGAGAAAAAAAGGGTTCATGGGAGGACAAAAAGCGCCCCCTGGAGGTTTTAGAAACAGCTCCTCTATATGGCCTTCCCCTCAGCCCCGCTGCTTCTGTGGGAAACGCAGGAAGAATGAAAACTGAGAGGAGGGGGGTGCTTTCATTGCTAGGAATCAAGTAGAAGAAGAAGAAGAGATTGGATTTATCCCCCACTCTTCACTACCCGAAGGAGTCTCAGAGCGGCTTACAATCTCCTTTCCCTCCCCCTCCCCACAACAGACACCCTGTGAGGTAGGCGGGGCTGAGAGAGCTCTTGAGAGAACTGCCCTCGAGAGAACAGCTCTGAGAGAACTTATAAGTGACCCAAGGTCACACCAGCAGCTGCATGTGGAGGAGGAGGAGATTGGATTTATACCCCGCCCTTCACTCGGAGTCTCAGAGCAGCTTACAAACTCCTTTCCTTTCCCCTCCCCACAACAGACATCCTGTGAGGTAGGTGGGGCCGAGAGAGCTCTCTCGAGGACTGCCCTTGAGAGAACAGCTCTGAGAGAACTTGTTGTGTGACTGACCCAAAGGTCACTCCAGCAGCTGCAAGTGGAGGAGCGGGGAACCAAACCCAGTTCTCCCAGAACAGAGTCCGCGCACTTAACCGCTACATCAAACTCCTCTTTGTATTTTGAATTTTTAAAAATGATCTCATTTGCCTGTGCCCAATGTTCCCTCTAAGCTGTGAAGTCTTGTGAGCAAAAACTCCACTTTGTGAGCGACTGGCATTAAAGTTGTGAGCAAGTAGTTTGGTTGCTACATAAATTAGTTTGCTCATAGTTTTCATTATTTTTGTTAACGTTTATTCCTTGTCTCTTCTTTTTGTTTGTAGGCCTCTAGAGGGGACTCTAGAGCGCCTCCTGCTGCCGGCTTATCTCACTGCACAGCTGTCCCCGTCCGCTCTTTAAAGATAAGAAAAATTACGGCAGAGCAGCTGGTCAAAACACACTTTAAGACACAGAGCGGGACCCACCACTTGTAGGTCCCGACCCGCCAGCTGCAGACTGTTCAACAGTGAAGCCGAGGCACTGTGGCCAAGCCCTTTCCTCCTTCCTGCAAGCTAATAACTCATACGCCAGCGCCTTGGGGTTTATTTCTCCTTGAATATGCATTAGCTGATGCCTATCTCCAGCACTGGGGGAACGGCACAGGGCTTGAACAGCACATCAAGACAGCGCGTGCATGACCCCCTCCCTCCAGGTTTGTGGGAAGGGTGGCAACTGTCTGACAAAACCAGAAGCCGCCGTAATGGGACGTGTGGGTTTAGGCAGATGTCGTATGGAATTAGCAAAGCAAAAGTGGATAGCTCCACAGGAACGTTGTACGTGCAGTGAGAACCCTGAATCTTTGGAGTGAGGGTGTGGGGGCCCTTCATTCCAGAGGGAACCAGTGTTCCCTCTAAGCTGAGTGAGTGTGAGCTAGCTCACAGGTTTTTAGCTGCGGTGGCTCAAGTGGTTAAGACGCTGAACTGCAGGCTGTGGAAGGTCGGTAGTTCAGCAGTTCGAGACCCGGGTGCCGCATGACGGAGTGAGCTCCCATCTCTAGTTCCAGCTCCTGCCAACCTAGCAGTTCGAAAGCAAGAAATTGCAAGTAGATAAATAGGTACCACTTCGGTGGGAAGGTAACAGCGTTCCGTGCGCCTTGGTGTTTAGTCATGCCGGCCACGTGACCACGGAAACGTCTTCGGACAGCGCTGGCTCTTCGGCTTTGAAACGGAGATGAGCTCCGCAACCCTAGAGTCGGATTCGACTGGCTTTCGAGCAAGGGAACCTTTACCTTTACCTTTCACACATTTTTGCCTTAGCTCAGGAAGGATGTGGCTCCAGAGCAAACTCATTTACGCGGCAGCCAAACTGCTCGCTCACAACTGTCATGCCGGCAGCTCACAAAGTAGAATTTTTGCTCACAAGACTCCACAGCTTAGAGGGAGCGTTGGTTGGGACCCTCCAGTGGTTCACAAAACCCCACATGCAGAATCATGAGCCCCTATAGAGCTGTCTCCTTTTTTTGGTTAACTTTGGGTGGGACTGATCGCATATGGAACAAGAGCGCCATGCAGAGGTATGCAGTTAGAGAACGCCGAGCTTACCTGGTATCCTAAGTATCAGGCGTGGTAATCGGGTCGGCAATAACTCTGACTCCTTCCTTCTTTCTCCTCTCTCTGAATACCAGTTTGGTGTAGTGGTTAGGAGCGCGGACTCTAATCTGGGAGAACCGGGTTTGATTCTCCACTCCTCCACGTGCAGCTGCTGGCGTGACCTTGGGTCAGTCACAAGTTCTCTCAGAGCTGTCCTCTCACGGGCAGTTTCTGTCAAGAGCTCTCTCAGCCCCACCTCCCTCCCAGGGTGTCTGTTGTGGGGAGGGGAAGGGAAAGGGATTGTAAACCGCTCTGAGACTCTTTTGGGTAGTGAAGGGCGGGGTATAAATTCAGACTCTTCTTCTTTTTGCAGCTAATCCCCTGACTAAGATGCCTAATATTTAGGGTACCGAGTACCGTACAATATCTGACCACACTGCTTTTTTCTGTTTTGGGGGAGACAGCAGAGGGGGGAGACAGCTCCAATCCACTACTGGCCAGTGGGGGATGCCCCACCCCCAAACAGCCCCTCCCACATCGATGTTGTCAGTGTGACGACGTTGCGCAGAAGTGACATCATGCCAGGCACATCATGTGGCGACGCTCTAGCAATCTGGCCAAAAACTCTATGGCAACCATAGAGTTTTGACCAAAAAACTAGCACATCGCCGGTGTGATGACATCACTCCCGTGTGACATCATCGTGCAGCAATGTCGCCCTCCCCTCCCCACTCCCGGAACGCTCCCTCCCACCTCCTACCAGTCGGGTTAAGTGGACCTGGCAACCCCAGCTTAACTTTTCTAGTAGGGTTGCCAACCTCCAGGTGGGACCAGGAGACCTCCCCCTATTACAATTTATTTCCAGACAATCAACATCAGTTCCAATGGACAACATGGCGTCTTCGGAGGGTGGACTCTGTGGCATTGTAACCTGCTGAGGTCCCCTCCCCTCCCCTCCCCAAACCCCGCCTTCCCCAGGCTCCATCCCCAAAATTCCCAGGTTCTTCCCAACCCAGAGCTGGCAACCCAAATTTCTAAGCCTCAAAGATGCTCTGTCATGAGAGCTGACCTTGTGGCTCAAAAATTGTTTGGAAGCCAAAACGACGCTTGCTCTTGCTTCAGAAAAAAAATGACCTTTTTTTTTTTTACATAAGACAGAGAGCCTGAAAATGATGCCAAACAGACTGCTCTGACTTTGCCATGCTCGTTCCTTACCCCTGCTGTTTTTGTTTTGTTTAAATGTTTTATTTTAAAAATCTTCAAAAGGACACACTGCTTTGACCTCTATGGTCAAGAACACTAACATTTAGGCAGAAAAACTCTCTTAAAGGAGCCCAGTTTCTTGAGATAGAGTTAGAAGGGATCCTAGAGGTCACCTACTCCAACCCCCTTGCTCAGTTCGGGAATTAAACTACAGCACCCCACACTGCTTAAAGGAGTGCATGCTTTTAAAAAAATGTATTAAAATGATTGGAAAAGGCATTTACAGGAGAAATTCTTGTGGGGCTATATCTTTAAGAAAGGGTGCAGAGCCCCCCAAAGCCCCATAGCTACGGGCTTGGTAACGCCATCCCTCATTTTAAAAAAATCACTGCCCTATTTTTTTCCCTTTTGCGGGGATAATTTTGGGCAGACCACAATGTGAGCAAACTGTTTCTCTTTCACAGAGGCCTGTACAACATCCCTGCGTGAGCTCAAGCGTTCTATAGACCGCGTGACCACATCACATCACAATTTTTTTTTAAAAGGACACTCTTCTGAAAGGTTTATTAGCACACCCTGCATTGGAAGCCAGCGCAGGACTGCCGAGCACAGAGTAAATGAATGCAGAGGACGTCGACAATGGGGAACCGGCGGTGGGGAGAGACGAGATGTAAAAACGGGAGGCCTTCTCTGAGACCACGGACAAAAAGGTGGCTATTTTCGTCCGAGCAAAACTGCACACTGCACCGTATCAACACGCAGGTACAGACCTTCAGGGGATGGGCTGACCCCAAACCTTTACAGGAAAAAAGATATCGCGACCTACACAGTTAAGACTAGATTCGCAGGCAAGGATTTCTGTATGGGATTATGGAGTCGATACAGAGGGGGGGGGGGTTTAAATGCATTTTTCCAACGAGGAAAAACAGACGCGCAAGCTTCTAAAAGCCACCTCTGGCGCAGAATTTATTTCTGTCAAAAATATGAGGGAAGGGCACCAAGTCGGAATACTTTGGCAGGTCCTTGGCGGGTGGGGGGAAGGGCAGGGACAGAACGGAGAAATGAAGGTTCTGTTTCAATTCCCCATCTATCCTGCTCCATCTCGAAGGCTTTGGGAGGTTCTTCCCTTTGAAGCCACACCCTTCCCATTAAGAAGAGCCCTGCTGGATCAGACCAGTGAGGGTCCATCTAGTCCAGCCTCCTGTCTCACACAGTGGCCAGCCAGTTCCTCTGGAGGGCCAACAACAGGGCATAGAGGCTGAAGCCTTCCCCTGATAAGAACACCAGAAGAGCCCTGCTGGATCAGACCAGTGATCCATCTAGTCCAGCATCCAGTCACACACAGTGGCCAGCCGGTTCCTCCATAGGGCCAACAACAAGGAATAGAGGCTGAGGCCTTCATAAGAACGTCAGAAGAGCCCTGCTGGATCAATCCAGTGACCCATCTATGTAGTCCAGCATTCAGTCTCACACAGGGGCCAGCCAGTTCCTTCGTAGGGCCAACAACAAGGCATAGAGGCTGAGGTCTTCATAAGAACATCAGAAGAGCCCTGCTGGATCAGACCAGTGGGGGTCCATCTAGTCCCACCTCCTGTCTCACACAGTGGCCAACCAGTTCCTCTGGAGGGCCAACAACAGGGCAGAGAGGCCAAGGACTTCCCCTGATGTTGCCTCCTGCCACTGGGATTCAAACTGAGGGACAGCAAAAGTAAAAAGATATGAGTGGGCAGTGGGGGAGACAGAATTCTGGCTCCGGAATACTTAAGTCCCCCCCCCCATAAGTATGCAAGCACACACCTTTCTGGTTTGGGAGCCTCTGAGCAGTTTTCAAAAATTTCTGCTACCATCATGAGAGCTTGAGACTTGCTTTTAAAAGCAAATACAGAAACATAAACGTATTTGCAGGAAGCAGTGAAAAAAACAACTCAACGTGGGTCTTAATCAGGGTTGCTGAGCAACGGCTGGCACTGGCAGGAGATGGGAGGGTGGGGACTCGGGGGTTGCTGGCGATTTGCAGAGCGTGACATCACTTTTGAGGGAAACCAGAAGCGACATCACGTTGTTCTAGTTGTTGCTGGAAACGGTACGGTACTTTCCGGTGATTCCTAGAGTGCCGTGAAGTCACTTCCTGTTTCTCCCAGAAGTGACATCATGCCACATGTGACTCTGGTGACTCTTTTTTACCTCCAGCCACCTGAAGGAGGAGCAGCAGGAAGTGAAGGTTACCAGGTGTAGCAGAAGGAACGTAGAAACAACAGAGAGATCACGGGAAGGATGCAAACAATGATGAAAACAGCCGTGATGTTGTATTACCGTGTTTCCCCAAAAATAAGACACTGTCTTACATTTATTTTTTCTCAAGAAGACACACTAGGGCTTATACCACAAATGCATAGAAATCCTGCTAGGGCTTATTTTTTGGGTAGGTCTTATTTTCGGGGAAACAGGGTATGAAAATACATTCAGACTGCTGTTTCGCAGTGAGTAGTATTTCTTCAACAAGTAATAAAGATGTACGCATACACCCAACAGAATTTGCATTCACGACCGTTTCACAGGACAGCTTTTTCTAAGTGTGCTGCGTGGGTAACATTAGTTTACACGTCAACACTCAACATTCTTCCCGCGTCAATGAAACAGATTATTTCTGTGCTCATAGCAGAAGCGCTGGCAGCCCTGGTTCCCACCGAGCGATTAAACACACCTCAACCCCTTGCGAGGGGCAGACGCTCTGTGGATCGAGCGGCAAACGTTTTTCGCCCGTGCCCTTACCTTCTGCCACAAGGATTCCCTAGATGCCAGCGAAGAGCAGGCCGCTACAAACCAGCAGTTCCCCACTTGACCCTGGTGCAAATCGTGGGAGCTGATGCCGTCCACGAAGAGGTGAGGATCGTCGCAGATCTCCTGTAGGGAAGAGGAGAGGAGATCAGAAGAGGCGTGCAAGTTTCATTGCGCTGGAAACACTAGAGTGGAGAAACAGAATGCGGACAAAGCAGGAATACTTTCACCAACGGTCCCATTATTTTATTCACTTCATTTGTACCCCGCCTTTCCCCCCAATGGGGACACAAGGCAGCTTACACCGTTCTCCTGTCCTCCATTTTATCCTCACAACAACCCCGTGAGGTGGCTCAGGCTGAGAGAATGTGACTGGCCAAAGGTTACCCAGTGAATTTCCATGGCATGAGTAGGGATTTGAACCTGGGTCTCCAAGATACTACGAACATAAGAAGAGGAGGAGGAGGAGGAGGAGATTGGATTGATACCCCGCCCTTCACTACCCAAAGGTGTTTCAGAGCGGCTTACAAACTCCTTTCCCTCCCCCTCCCCACAACAGACACCCTGTGAGGTAAAAGAAGAAGAAGAAGAGATTGGATTGATACCCCGCCCTTCACTACCCAAAGGAGTCTTAGAGCGGCTTACAAACTCCTTTCCCTTCCCCTCCCCACCACAGACACCCTTGTGAGGTAAAAGAAGAAGAAGAAGAGATTGGATTTATACCCCGCCCTTCACTACCCGAAGGAGTCTCAGAGCGGCTTACAAACTCCTTTCCCTTCCCCTCCCCACAACAGACACCCTCTGTGTGAGGTAGGTGGGGCTGAGAGAGCTCTTTCGAGAACTGTCCTTTCAAGGACAGCTCTTGTCAGAACTATGCCTTGCCCAAGGTCATCCAGCAGCTGCAAGTGGAGGAGTGGGGAATCAAACCCGGTTCTCCCAGATTAGAGTCTGCGCTCCTAACCACTACACCAAGAGAAGCCAGTGTTGGATCAGGCCAGTGGCCCATCCAGTCCAACACTCTGTCACACAGTGGCCAAAAATACCAGGTGCCATCAGGAGGTCCACCACCAACACTCTTAACCACTACCAAATGGATTAATACATACATACATATATATACCAAAAGAAAATAAAATGGAAAAATATCAGTCTCACAGTCTGAGTTTACACTGCTAGGTAAACTGAAGGAGGACGAGGAGGAGATTGGATTTATACCCCGCCCTTCACTTGGCGTCTCAGAGCGGCTTACAAACTCCTTTCCCTTCCCCCTCCCCACAACAGTCACCCTGTGAGGTGGGTGGGGCTGAGAGAACTCTGACACAAACTGCTCTTTTTCAAGGACAGCTGTGCCAGAGCTTGTGACTGACCCAAGGTCACATCAGCAGGTGCAAGTGGAGGAGTGGGGGAATCAAACCCGGTTCTCCCAGATTAGAGTCCGCACACTTAACGACGACACCAAACTGGCTCTCCCAAGAGGCTGGAAACTCAGCAGAGTTTTCAGCTAAGCATTAGGAAGAGCTTCCTCACAGTCAGAGCG